>NW_026867747.1:0-115888 GCF_020745735.1 Hemiscyllium ocellatum
AGCAACACTAATCCAGAATCTAGTTTCCAGCATCTGCAGTCATTGTTTTACTTCTGTATCTAAATGGCTAAGTTTCTCCCTGTGTTCCATGAGATCGAACCATGCGAATCAGTCTCCATGGGAAATCTTGTCGAACGTTTTACTGAAGTCCATATAATCACATCTACTGCTCAGCCTCATCAATCCTCTTTGTTACTTCTTCAAAAAACTCAATCAAGTTTTGTGAGACATGCATAAAGCCATGTGACTATCCCTTGCCTTCCAAATATATGTACACCTCTCCCTCAGGATTCCCTCCAAACAGCTTGCCACCACGAGGTCAGGCTCACTGCTCTGCAATTCCCTGGCTTGTCCTTTCCACTCTTCTTAAAAAGTGGCACCACGTTTGCAACTTACAGTCTTCCGGCGTCTCAACCTATGACAATCTATGATACAAATATCTCAGCAAGAGGTCCAGTAATCACTTCTCTAACTTCCCACAGAGTCTCGATTACACCTGATCAGGAAGTGGGAATTTATCCACCTTTATGCATTTCAAGACATTCCAACACTTGCTCGTCTGTAATATGGACATTTTGCAAGGTTCACCATCCATTCTATTCTCCATATCCTTTTCCACAGTAAAATCTGATGAAAAATGACTCCGTTTAGTATCTCTGTCTTTTAACCGTTGTAATTGTACCCACATCCACCCTTCCTCAGGAGTTCATTCCACATCGAAAACACCCTCTGTGTAACAATTTGCCCCCATTCTTTTTTTTGAACATCTCACTCTTCTAACCTTAAATTGTGGTCTCTCTTTTTGAGACTCCCCCATCCTACAGAAAGACAATTACCATTTAATCGATCTAAAAAACTCATTTTTTAAAATAAACTTTTATAACATCACGTCTCAACATCCAGACTCCTGTAAAAAAAAACGACTCCCCGATCCAATCATTTTTCAGACTCAAGCCTTCCATATTCAACACCCCTGGTTAATCTTTTCCGAATCCCCTGCAGCTTTAATAATTTCCTCCCGATAACTGGGCGACCAGAACTGGCAAGAATTGCAGAACAGGCCTCACCAATGTCTGTGCAATCTCAACAGAGTCCCAAATCCTAACACTCAACGGACTGAGCAATAGTCCAGGCATGCCAAGCACTGTCTTATCCATCCTGTGATGCAAACTTCAAGAATTATGTACCTGAACCAGAGGTCCCTATGCTCTAAAACACTAACCGAGGCCCTAACATTAATTGTATAAGCTCTGCAATTGTTATTTTACCTTGCATTTAATTCAGATTGAATTCCATCTACAGTTTTTTCAGCCCATTCACCCATTTCATCAAGATCCCTTTGTAATCTCAAAAAACCTCCTTCACTGCTGACAATGCCACCCTCTCGCCTTCCAGCCCATCACACATGGCTGTCAATGGTACAAATATCTTTGCTCGGGGCTTCACAATTTATTCCTAGCATCACACAATGTCCTGTGATACACTTAAATCAGGTCCTGTCTTTCATAAATTTGTGTTTTAAAAACCTCCAGCACCACCTCTTTCTATACCATGTCCTCATTTCAAGGCATAGAGATGTACAGGGAAGTAACAGACTCTTCAGTCCAACTCGCCCATGCTGACCAGAAGATGTAAGTACATCCATCTCATTTTACAGCGCTTGGCCATGTACCTCTAACCCTTATTATTCATAAACCATCCAGATATCTCTTAAAAGTTGTCATAGTATCAATATCTGCTACTTTCTCTCTAAGCCCCATTCCATACACACATCGCCATGTGCATGAAAAGGCTGTCCATTTTTATTCCTTTCCCCGCTAACCTTAAACCTCTGCCCTCTAGTTTTGGACTTCCCAACCCTTGGGCAAAGACCTTGAATGTTTACCCCAATCCATGCCCTCATGTTTCTATAAACCTCTGTCAGGTCACCCCTCAGTCTCCGACGCTCCGGAAAAAATAACCACAACTTATTCAGCAACAACCCTGTCAACATCTTGTGATTTTTTCTGAACACATTCAAATTGCACAACTCCTTCCTATTTTGGGGATACTGGAATTGGCAGCGAACTCCCAATATGGACTTGGTAAGGTAGTACTTCTATTCCTGAGTTCCCCAGTTTTTGTCCTCAGTAAGTTCTGGAGTAAAAAATGTGTTAATGTCTTAGCCCTATCCTGCTGTTCCACACATCCATGCCCTCATTGATCTTTAAGGAGCAATATTTTGTCTCGAGTTTTCTTTACCTCAATATTCAATACAATCACTTTTGGATTCTTATTCTCATTATCGGCCAAGGCTATTTCATGTACCCTTACTGCATTCCTGATTTCCACCACAACGTATATTCCTACAGCCCCTGTGATCCTCAGAGGTTCCCTTGATCCAGCTGGCTATACCTGACACGTAGCCCCTATTCCTTGACCAGACCCTCAATAGACAGCCAGTGTCTCCTAATGCAGTCAGCATTGAGTTGCACACAAACAGGAACCCTGCTGGTTGTGATCGCTCAATTTGTCTCAATCTTGAAAATTTCGCACTTGCCAGACTTCCCTTTCCTGCAAATAGACTCCCCAATCACCGTTTTGAACGTTCCTGGCGAACACGATCAAGATTGGTCAGGCCCCAATTTATGACTTGAACCTGTGGACAGGCCTGCCTTTTCCGAAGCTGTTTTCAAATAATAGAATTGTGGTCACTTTGGCAAAAGGCTTTCCACTCACCACCCCAGTCCCTTTCCCGACCTTAATACCCAAGGGAAGGTCAGGTTTTCCCCTTTCTCTTTTCAGACCATTTTCATATTAATTGGAGTTTTTCTGGGAACACCATTACCAAAATTCCTCCCTTGGAAACACTGAACACTGACAGTCCCAGTCTAGGTTTGGAAAGATTTGAAAACCCCAACCATAACAGTCCTATTATATGATTGATATTTGAGATCTCCTGATATATTTATTCCTCACTCTGCACGGATTATTCGGGGTCAGTGGGACAATCGTGTCAGAGTGATGACCCATTCTATTTCTCAGTTCCACAACATAGGTCACTGGGTGATAACATCGGAATATCCTCTCTAAGTACTACTGGATGATTTTGCAATCAAACCCACACCACACGTCCTCTCTTCCTCCCCTTCAATGCTTCCTGTAGCATCTCTTCAACTTGAAACAATGAGCTGCCAGTCCTCAACCTCCCTCAGTTGTGTTTCTGTAGTAACTATAATTCTCCCGTCCCATGTTCCAATCCATGCCGTGAGGTCATTCTCCTTAGCTATCAGGTCCCTTGCGTTGAAGTAAAATGCAGTTTAAATATCATCAGTTTCCACCCCTCTCCCCATTTCTTGCTATATTCGTGCCTGCCTTGTCTCTGAAATTGCTCTCTTTAACTTGTGCACCAACCTCACTCTTCTTTCTGGTGTTCCAACTGTTTACTTGCAACATCCTGCCAGATCAGATTATATCCTCTCCAGCAGCTCTAACAATCGCCCCCCAGGTTATGGGTCCCGCTCCGCTCCCAGTTCAGGTCCATTGCTGACACCTCAGACGTTCCAGAAACTTGTTCACCAAATGTCCCTGTGTTCCTCAGTACTTCCAGGAAGGACCTAACCTATTTCATATTTATCGTTCACTTATGAGACTTCCCATAGTGCATTGCCTCACAGTGATCAGAAGTAAACTCCATCTGCCATTACTCTGCACAAGTTATCATCTGATTGATATCTGACTGCAGTCTGAGACCATCCCTCACCTTTCATGTCATCTGCAAACCTATAATGATTCCTTCTGTTTTTACATCGGAGTTATTATTCCACAAAATAACCAGCAATGCTTCCTGCGCAATCCCTGTGGTGCACCCACTGATGAAAGAATTCCAAACACGAGAAGTCTATCTATCCACTTTTTTTTTAATCCACATTACCAACTTGCCTTGGATCCCATGGCTCTTACATTTGACCAGCCTTCCACGAGGGACCTTGTCAAAGGCCTTATTCAAGTCCATGTAAACACATCATCTGCACTGCCCTCATCAATATTTTTTGACACCATTTCAAAAAAAACTGAACTGAATTCCTCAGACAGTATCTCACTCTTCCAAATCTGTGATGCTGCTGCAGAGGTGATCCTTGCCTTTGGAAGTGTTTTGATTCATCCTCAAAATTCATTCCAATAATTTCCCTCCCTCTGCTGTCAGACTATCTGCTCTGTAATTACCTGGCCTATCCCTGCTGCCCTTCTTGAACAAAAGAACCACATTAGCGACCCTCCAGACATTCAACACTTCACCTGTGGCCAGCAAAGTTTTATATATATCCACCAGGGGCCCAACAATCTTCTCCCTTACCTCCCATCGCAGCCTGGGATACATTTCATGAGGCACTGGGGATTTCTCCACCTTTATGCCTGTGAAACATTTAATACCTCCTCCTTATCATCTTTTCTTGTTCTCGAACCTCACCGTCCCAACTGAAATCCCCGGTGACAATGTCTTTCTCCTGTGTGAATACAGATGGGAAGTATTCATTGAAGTTCTCACCGATTTCCACTGGCTCCATTACAGATTGGCCCTTTGGTTTCTAACAAGCCTCGCTGTTTACCTGGGAATCCTCTTCCTCGAACTGTACTCATTAAATTCCCTGTGGCCTCTCCTTAACAGTATCTGCCAAGGATATTTCATGCCCATTATTTGCCCGTCATTTTAAGGATTGCCTTGCACTATCTATATGTTGGTCGGTCTTTGCCTGTTTTCATCGCCTTGTATTTCCTTCATCGAGCTCAGGATATCGCTTGACCAGTATTCACTGGAGTTACTGCCTTTGTCATTCACTCTTCGCAGAACACACTGGCCTTGAATTCTCCCTGTATCAATTTAACATACTTCCTGTTTCTGAGTGTGAACCCAACAGCAAAAAGTTCCTCCCGGGGGTCTGTGTTTGCCAGATCCTGTCTCGTGGTAGTGATAATGCCCAGTGACAGTAATATTCTAATGATGATGGGGCTTCCACAAATTTGGCGTCTTCACTTCTGCCCTATCCTTATTTTACCAAAATGACTTTGAAAGCTAGTGTTAGGACTACTATCACCGAAACACTCTAAAAATCCTTATGTCTGTCATCTTGTCCAGCACTACAGCCCAATCACGTTGCTGTAACCTTTTCCAATCCCAACAGCAGTCCTCCATCCTTTCCTACAGCACCTCATTATCTCTAACCTTCCATCATCCAATTCACCTCACTGTTTGTACAGCGTTTCCTACCAACCCTCCCATTATGTAATGTTCTGAAGCTTCCTGAACGCTCCCGAGATCTGTAACCATGCCCCCTCTCTCTCTCTCTTCAATCTTCTCTGTCTCTGTGACTAACTCCCAACACTACAATGTTCCGTACCTTTGACCACCTCCAGTCAGTACTAGCCTTCCTAGCTCTCGAACATCCTGCAGCCACTAAAACCATCCATGTACCTGAAATATCCTCTCAGTTGTTGTAACAACTCTCATTCTCACAACTGCCTCTGTCGATAACCTCAGCCAGTCCAAAGAATCCTTGCTAACTCAGTAACCTCACCCAATGTGTACAACTCTGAGTATGACTAACTTCATCCAGTCTCCCCAACTGTCTCTAACTCTAATTGTAGAGAGAATCCACAACCCTCCCTATTGCGTTCACCTCCTCCAGTCCCTCTCATGGACACCATCTATGGAACCTTATCCTGTCCCTGACTATATTCTCTTCCTGTTCCAATAAACCTTGTGAACTTTGTGACCTAGTCCAATCTCTGCAGTGCTCTGTATAATCAGCCTCACTGTGCCTGGAACCTGGCTTTAATTCCAGCCTTGGCCGATTGTCTGTGTGGACTTTGCATGTTCTCCCCCCTGACTGTGTAGGTTTCTTCCGGGTGCTTTAGTTTCCTGCCATAGCTCGACATTTGCACGATACGTGATTGTCGGTCATAAATTGACCGTAGTATTCAGGAAAGTGTGCTTTAGGTGAGTTCATCATGAGAAATGCAGGGTTTAATGGACAGGGAGAGGGATGGGTCTGGTTAGGATCTCTTTAGAGGGTTGGTGTGGGCTTGTTGGGCCAAATGGCCTTTTCCCACACTGTGGAGATTCTATTCAGGTTATTGTCCAGTCCTGTCAACCATCCCTGTCTCTTGAACCTTGCCTCATCCCCAATACTCTCCTTATATGTGTAATCTCCAACAGTCTCTAAAACACTCCTTGGCGATGTCAGCTTCTCCAGTCCTTACCATGATCGATATGACTGTCACCTCTTCCTGCTTTTAGAACAATCCTTATAACTGTTGTCATTGGTTACATCACTCCCAATCACTGTTCCATCCTGAACCCCCCCCCCCCCCAAAAACATTTATATCTCTGTAAACCCATCTGGACTGTGTGTACCTCCTTTTGACAGTCCCGTTCTGAGACTTTCTCTATATCAAAAACGTCAATAAGTGTAGGAAACCCTTATTATTGTAACCTCCCTCCAGCCTTACAGCACTGAGGATCTGTAGAAGCTCTCTTCAACCCGCCAGCCATCTCTGTGTCTGTAATCTATTCCACTCCCCAGAATTCATTCTCTCTGAGCTCTTCTGTAGTCCATTAAACACTCCCTCCCACTGTCTGTGTCATTGTAACCTTCTCCAAAAACACAACCTTCCCTATCTGTGTAAATCCCGACACCAGTCCCTACCCTTCTAAGCTCCGTCTAACAATATAACCCTCCATGTTTGTGTATTCACCTTCAGTCCCTACTCACCTCCCTATCTGTGTAACCTTCTCCAGGCATTTTTGCTTCACTCTCTTCAACTGTCCCTGTCAGTGTAATCTCTTCTGGACCCGAAAACTCCCCTCTCTTTAACTTACTCAGGCAACACAACCCTCACTATCTGTGACCTACTCCTGTCGGAGAACCCTCCCTCTGTGAACTGCTCCAAATCTTCAACTCTCCATAAGCTCCTGCAGTCTTAGAGCCCTCCCTGTGTACATAACCTCTTCCAGTCCCTAAAACGCCATCAGTCTGTGGAGACCCTACCAGCATCCCTATCTGTGTTATCCTGTCAGGTCCCTGCAACACTCCCGATCTGTAGATCCCACTCCAATGCCTGTGTTTCACCCGGTCCTGTTCCTACAAGACTCATTAACTATGTAACATTCTCCCGTCACTATCACCCACCGTGTCAATGTAAGCTCCTCCTGTATCTCCATCCAGTTACGCATCTCCATAACCTTCTCCAGCTCTTACATCCCTATCTGTGTAAACATCACTCTCCACTCGAACCCTCCCTACCGCAGGAACTTCCTCCTGTTTGTGTAATGCTCCCTTATCTGTGAAACTGTCTCCAACCAAACTTGCTACCCCAATCTCTGAAAAACGAATCCAGATTCCACACCCTCCTTAACCCCCAGAACCTAAGCCTTCCTATATCTATAAACATCTTCAGTCACAATGACCCTCCATATCTCTGTTTGTTCCGCCAGATGTTACAAACCTCTTTATCTCTGTAATCTGCTCAGTTCCCTAAAACAGTCCCTGTCTGTGTGATCCAGCCCTGTCGTACAAACATCCTTATCCTGGTAAACTTCTCTATCCCTGCCAGCATTCCCAACTCCTTGAACCCGTCAGCCCTACAGCTCTCCACATTTCTGTAACCTCCTGTGGGCCTATGGTCCTCCCTCCCTGTGAAACCACCTCAGTCCCCACATCCCTCCCAATCTGGGTCCTCTGCTCCAAATCAGACCATTGCTGTCTCTGTAAACACCTCCACCCCTGACAACTCTTCTCATTTGTGTAACCTCGTTCAGACCCCATACTCTCCAGCTTCCTGCATCCTCTTCCTGCATTGCAACTAAAACCACATGTTTATGTAATATCCACCAGTGCTTAAACCTCCCCAACTCAGTAACCACTTGCAGCCCTAACAAAGCACCTAAACTGTGAAACCTCTTAATTCCCTACAATCCTCCCTCCCTCCCTCCTCAACTACCTTCATCACCATGAAACCTCACAATCACTGAAGTCACCTTTTGGCACTGCAACCCTCCTAATGTCTGCAAAATCCTTTTGTCCTGATATCCCTCCCTGTCTCTGTAACCCCCACCACCCTCCAGTGCCCTTCTGGGGAACCTGGCAGAGGAGGGATGTTTTGTAGAGTCCGGGCCATGTTACAGAGGTACAATCCTGGGAATTACAGATTTAGTCTAATGTCTGTGGGGTGCAGATTATTGGCAAAGACTCTAAAGACAGGATTTATGACTACTTGGAAAACTATCGTTTCATTAGAGACAGTCAGCACGGGTTTGTGAGGGGCAGGTCATGCCTCACAAATCTTATTGAATTATTTGAGGATATGAGCGAATACGTTGATGGCTCATTCAGAAAATAAGGAGGCATGGGATACAGGGAAATCTGTCTGTCTGGTTACAGGATTGGATGGCCCAGAGAAGACAGAGGGTGGCAGCAGGTGGACAGTATTGAGTCTGGAGCTCAGTGACCAGTGGTGTTCTGTAGCAGTCGGCTCTGGGACTCTGCTCTCTGTGATTTTTATAAATGACTTGGATGTGGAGTTTGGAGAGTGGGTTAGTAAGAGGTGAGGCCATACTGGATTTGGTTCTGGGTAACGAACCAGGCCAGGTGTTAGAATTGGAGGTAGGTGAGCACTTTGGGGACAGTGATCACAATTCGGTGACTGTTAATCTGGTGATGGAGAGGGATAAGTGTGCACTGCAGGGCAAGAGTTATAGCTGGGGGCAGGGAAATTATGTGCGGTGAGGCATGACTTAGGATGGAAAAGTAGGCTTCAAGAGAAGGGTGCAATCGATATATGGAGCTTGTTCAAGGAGCAACTATTGAGTGGCCTTGATAAGTATGTACCTGTCAGGCAGGGAGGAAAGGGTCATGTGAGGGAGCCGTGGTTTAATATGGAATTGGTTACCCTGGTTAAAGGGAAGAGGGCGGCCTATGTAAAGATGAGGCGTGAAGGTTCAGTTGGGGAAATTGAGAGTTATAAGGTAGCCAGGAAGGATCTAAAGAGAGCTAAGAGCAGCAAGGAGGGGACATGAAAAGTCCTGAGTTGGTAGGATTAGGGAAAACCCAAAGGCTTTCTATAGGTATGTCAGGAATAAAAGAATGACTAGGGTAGGAATAGGTCCAGTCAAGGATAGTAATGAGAAGTTGCGTGTGGAGGCTGAAGAGATTGGGGAGATACTGAATGAATACTTTTCGTCAGTATTCACTCAGGAACAGGGCATTGTTGCCGAAGTGAATATTGAGTCACAATTAGAATGGATGGCTTTGAGGTATGTAGGGAAGAGGTGTTGGAAATTCTGGAAAGGGTGAAAAGTCCCCTGGGTCTGATGGCACTTATCCTAGGATTCTCTGGGAAGCAAGGGAGGAGATTGCAGAGTCATTGGCCTTGATTTTTATGTCCTCGTTGTCTACAGGAATAGTGCCAGAAGACTGGAGGATAGCAAATGTGGTTCCCTTGTTCAAGAAGGGGAGTAGGGATAACCCTAGTAACTATAGTCCGGTGAGTCTCACTTCTGTTGTGGGCAAAGTCTTAGAGAGAATTGTAAGGGATAGAATTTATGAACATCTGGATAGGAATAATGTGATCAAGGATAGTCAGCATGGTTTTGTGAAGGGCAGGTCGTGCCTCACAAACCTTATTGAATTCTTTGAGAAGGTGACTAAGGAGGTGGATGAGGGTAAAGCAGTAGATGTGGTGTATATGGATTTTAGTAAGGCATTTGATAAGGTTCCCCATGGTAGGCTACTGCAAAAAATATGGCGTTATGGCATTGAGGGTGCGTTGGAGGTTTGGATTAGGAATTGGCTGGCTGGAAGACGACAGAGGGTAGTAGTTGATGGTAAAGTTTCATCTTGGAGTGTAGTTACTAGCGGTGTTCCGCAAGGATCTGTTTTGGGACCATTACTGTTTGTCATTTTTATAAATGACCTGGAGGAGGGGCTAGAAGGTTGGGTGAGCAAGTTTGTGAATGATACGAAAGTCGGTGGAGTTGTTGACAGTGAGGAAGGATGTGGCAGGTTACAGCGGGATATAGATCAGCCTGCAGAGCTGGGCAGAAAGGTGGCAAATGGAGTTCAATGTAGCTAAGTGTGAAGTGATTCACTTTGGTAAGAGTAACAAGAAGATGGGGTACTGGGCTAATGATCAGATACTTGGTAGTGTGGATGAGCAGAGGGATCTTGGTGTCCATGTACACAGATCTCTGAAAGTTGCCAGCCAGGTAAATAGTGCTGTGAAGAAGGCATATAGCGTACTGGCTTTTATTGGCAGAGGAATTGAGTTCCGGAGTCCTGAGGTCATGTTGCAGTTGTATAAGACTCTGGTGCGGCCGCATCTGGAGTATTGTGTGCAGTTTTGGTCGCCATACGATAGGAAGGATGTGGAGGCACTGGAACGGGTGCAGAGGAGGTTTACCAGGATGTTGCCTGGTATGGTAGGAAGATCATATGAGGAAAGGCTGAGGCACTTGGGGCTGTTTTCATTGGAGAAAAGAAGGTTTAGGGGTGACTTGATAGAGGTGTATAAGATGATTAGGGGTTTAGATAGGGTTGACCATGAGAACCTTTTTCCACGTATGGAGTCAACTATTACAAGGGGGCATAGCTTTAAATTAAGAGGTAGTAGGTATAGGACAGATGTTAGGGGTAGATTCTTTACTCAGCGAGTTGTGAGTTCATGGAATGCCCTGCCAGTAGCAGTGGTGGATTCTCCCTCTTTCTGGGCATTTAAACGGGCATTGGATAAGCATATGGAGGATAGTGGACGAGTGTGGGTTAGGTGGGCTTGGATCAGCACAACATCGAGGGCCAAAGGGCCTGTACTGCGCTGTATTTTTCTATGTTTTATGTAAGTTTGCTAATCATATGAAGATTGTTGGAGTGGTGGGTAATGTGGAGGGCTATTGTAGATTGCATAGGGACATTGACAGGACACAGCTGGCCTGGAAGTTGCAGATGGAGTTAAATCTGGAAAAGTGTGAAGTGATTCATTCTGGAAGATTGAATTTTAATACAGAATTCAGGGTTAAAAGGCAGAATACTTGGCAGTGTGGAGGAACAGAGAGACCATGGGGTCTATGTCCATAGATCCCTCAAGTTGCCACGTACTTTGGTAGGGTTGTTAAAAAGGCATATATTGTGTTGGCTTTCCTTAGCAAGGGGATAGATTTTAAGAGCAGTGAGGTTTTAGTGCATCTTAATAGCCTCCTAGTGAGACCACACTTGGCATATTGTGTTCAGTTCCGGCCCCCTGTTTACAGGAACAATGTGCAAGTTTCAGAGAGGGTACACAAGAAATTTACCAGGGTGCTGCTTGGAATGGAGAACATTTCTCATGAAGAAAGTTTGAGGGAGCTAAGGCTTTTTTCATTGAAGTGAAGAAGGGGGTGGGGCAACCCTGTAGAGGTGAACAAAATGATGATAGGCACACAGAGAGTGAATAGTCAGAGACTTTTCCTCTTATGGAATAAATGGCTGTAACAAGGCGGCATAATTTTAAGGTGAATGGAGGATGGATAAGAGATAGAGAATGGTAGGTGGTTGGATGGACTGCCAATGGTGGTAGTAAAATTAGACACATTTGGGACATTTAATAGACTCTTGGACAGACACATGGATAATAGTAAAATGAAGGGTATGTAGGTAATTTTGATCTTATAGTTGGATAAAAGGTTGGCATGAAATCATGGCCGAAGGGTCTTGGGCTGAACTGTTCTGCGTTCTATGTTCTGTCTGGTAAGCTGGGTGATAAACTCAGATCAGTGTAAAATGATATGGCATTCAGGAGGAGCTAGTGAACTGGATTCAAAATTGGCTTGATGGTAGGAGACAGCGGGTGACGGGAGACATGTGTTTCTGACTGGAGGCATGTGACCAGCGGTGTAGTGGGTCCCCTGTTGTTTGTCATTTGGATAAATGGTTTGGATGGAATATTGGTTTCCTGGTAAGTAAGCTTCTTGGGTGACACTGACATTGGAGGTAAAGTGGTTAGTGGAGAAGATCGTATATATTACAACATGATGAACAGTACTGCTGGGATAGTGGGCTGAAGAATAGCAGATGGAGTTTAATTAGATAAATGTGAAGTGTTCTATTTTGGTGAAACAAACCAGGGTGGGACCTGTACAGTTAATGTTTGGGCCCTGGGTGGTGTTGTCAGTCAGAGACCGAGGGATGCAGGTACACAGTTCTTTGAATGTGTTGTCACAGGTAGACAGGCTGGTGAATCAGACATTTGGGATGTTTACCTTCATTGGGGAGAGCATTCAGAGTAAGAGTTGGCATGTAATGGTGCATCTGTAAAATACATTGGTGAGGCTATCATAAAAATATTGTTGTTCAGTAAGAAGAACTCATTTGGTTCACTTACCTCCTTTTAGGAATCTGATCCAGACCTACAGCAATATGGCTGACTCTGAGCTACCCTCTGGGTAATTAGCAGTCGGGTCAAAGAATGTTCGTCCAGGCAGTGACAACTACATCCAACGAATGAATAAATAAAAAGACCTATGCACTTCCGTACCTCTGGAAACAAGTCCAGCTGCAGCAATCCGTACTGGTTTTGTAACACCATTCTAGACCTGACCACTCTCTATAACACTCTCACCACCTCCCACCTTCACCTCTCCCTGTTCCTCTCGTGTCATTAAACCCTGACAATGATTCCCCTTCCCACTGCCCTCCTCCTGCTACCAGACCCTTTGCAATCCATTTAACATTTACTCCTAAAGCACTCTCTCACTTCAAGATTTTAAGTATTTTGTGCTGATCTTCTCAGCCTCATAATCTAGTATGATCCCTTTTGTCCTGAGTGAGGGACCAGTGGGGATTTCTTGCTGAGGGTTTTACTGTTTCAATGGAATGTCCTTCTGTTGAGTTTTATACTGTTCCTTGAAATGTTTTCCACTGTCCATTTACAAACACATATTTCAGTCTGTTTAGGCTGTTTACCTTGGTCAGTTCTCCTCTCAAACTCATGTAATTGGCTATTTTTGTTTCTAGTTGCAGCTCGTCCTTTCTGTGATTCACTTTAAAACATTTTGTGTATTTAGCTGTACTTTATCACAATTTCCCGAAGGATCTCTCCCGGTGACGTTACACATTCACTAAGTTTCATCACACGGTCGCTCTGACATAGTTACATCCCTAGCCTGTTGCACAGCGAAACACTGAAAAAAAAATAACCGAACTCCTCTTCCAATATCAATGTTCTCCGTGTGATTGGTCCAGATTATACAAATATTGAAGTTTTCCAAAATTATCACAATGCCTTTATTAAAAATCCAATGAGTTCCTGTGTAATACAGTGATGAGCAATGGAATAAAGTTCGTTGGCTAAAATTGTTCTGCTGCTTGTGTCCTTGGCAAGTAGTAGCCAGAATTTACATTCAGACTGACTCGACTTCATGTTCTGATGCCAAATGCTTTCTTTGTGATGTCTTCGTTATCCATTATTGTTAGCATTACACATTTTGCCCGAGTATCGGCAAGGTTGTAAACCACTGAATATTTTTGTTCACACTGTATCCATATTTCCCTGGTGTCTAAATCTCTTTTATCTCTGTCACAAATCCACCTTATTGCATCGACTTTGTCCATTCAATTAAAAGTATTCCTTTCCTTAATTTATTGTCACAAATCTATTCACTGACGTACAATTTTACTTAAACTCTGTCCCATCCTGTTCCTTTTTGCTTATCTTCAGCCAGATCCCCATGCTGTTTTCGTGTGTCACATTTTCCCTTTGGATTCGGAAAGTTCCTTTCACCTGAACGCTGTCCCTGCATCCTCTCTGGCAGTTTAAACCCTTGGCCATTAACCTACCGACATGATCGGCCAGGACAATAGTCCCAGCACCGTTCCAGTGGGGCCATCCAAAAGGATTATATTTAAAATCAGGCATGGGATGAAGTATCTCTGGCTGACCAGCCTTTCTTGCCCAGCCGGAGCTGCCCTTGAGCTGAATATCTTTCTCAGCCAGTTCAGCGGGTCAGTGAGAGGCAAACACTTTGCTGTGGGTATGTCGTGCAGATCAGATGAGGATGGGCAGATGTCCTTCTCGAAAGGGCAAGTGTTTGGGTTTTTTGGTCATCAGCAATGGTCTCATACTTACTTGTCGATTGTTAATTACTATTTTTAAAATTAGTGATTTCAAATTCCACCATTGTTGATGCTGGGATTCCAGCCTGTATCCCCCGAACATTAGCAGAGGTTTGGGATACATGCTCCAGCAATAATACCACGAGGCCATCACTTCACCTGCTCACAGGTTGCTCATTCCTGACCGGTTATACCAGTGCATCATGAAGCAAAACCTGTCAATCCAACACAGTTGTGTGATCCTGATATCTTCCAGCACTCTGGTGATATCACTTAGGATCTTGCTTTCTGTCTGTCTCTGTCTCTGTCTGTTTCTCTCTTCTGAAGAAAGACGAGGCAGCACAATTCCCATTCTGCCTATTCCTGTCTCCTGTAGGTACTCAGGAAGGTTCAGACTCGATTAACTTCCCAGCTGCTGGGTGTCTCGTCCATCATCACATTGAAGATAGTTGGTCAGCCAGAGAGACAAAAGAGAGGGAGATCTGCAGCCTTCAATAAATCCTGCAGTGAGGTAAGATCACTCACAGTGCACAGAGCAGAGAGCAACGAGAGGGCTCCAAACATCGGCTGACAATATATGTCACTGATACAGTGCTGGAGGGTGAGCACAGTTCACACACACCCCAGGCTCAATCACCGCCCCAGTCTAAGTTCTGTTGTACTAAGACTCACTACTCTGCATCACTATCTATGGCATGTCTTGTACACCAGTGTCTTCAATAATTTGTAACTCCTATAACAGTTTATATCTCTGTAACCTCCTCCTATCTCAATAGTCCCTCGATATATTTGAAATGTACTGCATTCCAGACTACCATCCCTATCGCTGTAACTTGCTTCAGTGTCGACAACATGCCTCATCTCAGTAGTCCCCTCCTCCAATAACTGGAGACAGAGGCATGCAGCACAATCCTTCAATCCAACTAGTCCATGCTGACCAGAGTCCATGAACAAGTCACGTTTCCCTGTATTTGACCGGATCCCTTCAAACCTTCTCCTCCCAAGTACCTGCCCAAATGTATTTTACATGTTGTAATTGTACTTTTCTCTACCACTTCCCCTGGAAGCTCATTCCATAACTGCACCATCGTCTGTGTAGAAATTTTCTCCTAAAATCTCTTTTAAGTGCTTCCTCTCCCATCTCATATTTATGCCCACTAGCACACAGAACATGACAGCGCAATGCAGGCCCTTCGGCCTTCGATTTTGCACCAACCTGTGGAACCAATCTGAAGCCCAAGTAGCCAACACTATTCAAATTCGTGTCCATATGCCTATCCAACGACCGTTTAAATGCCCTTAAAATTGGCGAGTCTACCACTGTTGCAGGCAATGCATTCCATGCCCCGACTATTCTGAATAAAGAACCTACCTCTGGCATCCGTCCCATATCTATTTATTAATATTAGCATCTACCTAAATTTAAAGCTATCTCCCCTCCTGGTAGACATCGCCACCCAAGAGAAAAGGCTCTCACTGTCCAACCCATCTCACCTGCTGATTATCTTATATGTCTCTATTAATTGACTTCAAACACATTCTTTTGAACAAAAACAGCTTAAAGTCCCTCAGCCTTTCCTCATAAGACCTTTCCTCCGTACCAGGTAACTTTCTAATAAATCTCATCAGATGTGGTGAGTGTGGACTTGTTGGGCCGAAGGGTCTATTTCCACACTGGAAGTAATCTAATCTAAGGGGACAACATTTGCTATCCGCCAGCCTTCTAGCACTATTCCTGTAAACAATGATGACAAAAAGATCAAAATCAAAGGCTTGGCAATCTCCTTCGTGGCTTCCCAGAGAATCCGAGGATAAATCCCATCCGGCCAATAGATTTATCTATTTTTAGACTTTGCAGAATTGCTAACACCTCCCCCTTCTGTACTTCAATTCAATCTAGTTATGGACTCCACTGCCCTGGCTAATCACCTTACCTGTATCCCTCGTGGTTTTAATCATCGTCCTGCGACTTGTATCATCGAAGGACAATGATACAAATAGTTCTGCTCTTGTCCCTGCCACTACTTATCACAATGTTCTGGGATACACTTATTCAGGACTTAAGGCGTTCTCTACCTTTGTGTTTGAAGACCTCCAGCACTACCTCTTCTATAATGGGAACTCTTTTCAAGCCATCACTGTCTCTTTAACTGACTTGTCTGCAGTAATTTCTGACAAAATGTTCATTTAGGGTCTTACCCATCTCCTGTGGTTTCCACACATGGATGTCCTTATTGATCTTTGCAGGGCCCTATTGTCTCTCTAGTTGCGTTTTTGTACTTGTGTGCTGTAGAATTTTCTTGCAATCTCCTTAACCTTATCTGCCAAAGCTATCTCATCCCCCATTTTGCTTTCCAGCTTTATCCGGCTTCTCTGTTTCTCTAAAACCCTCCAGTATCAGTAACATCTTCATCAATCTTTGCTCCATTTACAGTTTCCGGAAATGCTTCCTAAAACAGGATGATCAGAATTCTCCACAGTACTCCAACTGGGGACCCAGCAATGCCTTGTACAGCCGTATCATGATGTGCCAACTTATGTATTCAATTCGCTGACCCATGAGGGCAAGTGTTCCAAATTCCACTTTCCCCACCTTGTCCACCTGTGATGCACCATCCAAGGAACTGCATTCCTTGGTCTATCTATGTTCGACAGCACTGCCCAGGGCCCAACTATTAACTGTGTTAGTCCTCCCTGGTTTGTCTTGACAGAATCCATCACCTGAATTCAGCTCCATCGGTCATTCCTTGGCCACTGGCTCAGTTGTTCGAGATCCCCTTCGAGAACTGTATTCCCTGCCCACTATAACCCGTGTTCTATCCGGACGTTTATCAAAAAACTGACTAACAATGACTCCTATGCTCTTACTGAAATGTTTTCTGTAAATGATGCATAACAGTGGACCCAGCACTGTTCCTTATGGCACACTGCTGGTCATAGGCCCCCAGTCTGCACAACAACGCTCTCCCACCACTCTGTCTCCTATTGTCAAGCCAATTTTGTATCCAGTTGGCTAGTTCTCCCTGAAACCATGTGATCTAACCTTACTAACCAGTGTTCCACGCTAAACCCTGTCCAATGCCTTGCTGTGGTCAGTATAGACACAGTCTCCTGTTCTGTCTTCTTCTATCTTCTTAGTCACCTCTACAACAAACTCAGGCAAGTTTGTGAGACACTACTTGTGTACTTTGTGTCAACTGTCCCTAATTAACCTTCGCCGTTCGAAATGCATGTAACTACTGTCCCTCAGAGCCCCCTCCAACACCGTACGCACCACTAACATCAAGCCAATTGGTCTTTAGGTGCCTTGCTTTCCCTCGCGTCAGTTTTAAATAATGGCACAACGTGAAACACCCTCCAGGCTTCCAGCTCATCACCCGTGGCTGTCACTGATATAAATATCTCTTTAAGGGACAATTCTTCCAGAGTTTCCCCCAGTGTCCTCAGATATACATGATTAGCTCCAGGGATTTGACTTTTTTTTAGGCGTTTTAAAATCGCCAGCACCTCCCGTTTTGTTATGCGGAGTCTTTTGAAGACTTCATTTCCCTGACTTCCCCAGTCTTTAAGTTCTGATGTGAAATTTTCGTCAAGGATCTCACCCATCTCCTGTGGTTCCACACATGGATTAACCCATTGATCTTCAAGGGGCATATTCTGTCTCTAGTTAATCTTCTCTCGTTAGTATTCATGTCGAATTCCTTTGGATTTCCCTCAGCATTATCAGCCAAAA
Organism: Hemiscyllium ocellatum; assembly: GCF_020745735.1. Classification (NCBI taxonomy): domain Eukaryota; kingdom Metazoa; phylum Chordata; class Chondrichthyes; order Orectolobiformes; family Hemiscylliidae; genus Hemiscyllium; species Hemiscyllium ocellatum. The sequence goes on from NW_026867747.1 coordinate 17,854, forward strand.
TTTTCTCAGGTCTCCTGCTTGCCCTCCTGCTCTACCTCTTCAGTGTATTACTGTACCCACAATGTTCTTTGAGGAATCCAGCTGGCCATATATGACATGGACGCCTTTATCTTGACCAGAACCTCAATACCCCCAATCATCCAGAATTTCCTTCTTGTAATCAGCATTGTCCTTCACACTAACAGAAATATCCTCACGCTGAACTCTCATTTTATCTTTCTTTTGATAGTTTCCCACCTGCCTGAGGTCCATTTACCTGCAAATACTCTCCACAATCAACTGCTAAAAGTTCTTGACCAATACCGTCTGGATTGGGGCAGACCAATTTTGATCTTTCACTTGTGGATCAGGCCTGTCATTTTCCATAACTGTTTTCAAATTAATACAGTTGTGGTCACTTTGTCAAAGTGCTTCCCAACTTACACCTCAGTCCCTTTCCCTACCTTGTTTCCCAAGGGGAGGTCAGGTTTTGCCACTTTCTCCAGGGAGAGGGCAAGCAACCAGTGGTAATTGTGCACATCAGTACACATGACATAGATACAGTTGGATGGGATCTGGTCAAGTGAGTATTAGGAGTTAGGTAATAAGTTAAAAAGCAGGACTACAGGGGCAGTGAGCTCCAGATTACTCCCAGTGCCGCTCGTAGTGAATATGGAAGTAAAAAGACTAGCCGGATGGATGAGTGCCTGAGGAGCTGGTGGAGGGGGAAGGGTTTTTACGTCTTGGATCATTGGGGTCTCTTCTGGGGTAGAAGTGACCTGGACAATGGGGATTCTGAAAAATAAAGAGACCATCGGCCAGTCAGAGGAAAATCCACCAGCCACCGAGAGCACGTTTCCTATTCAGGATATCCAGGGGCACAGTCAAGGGAGAGAAAAGACTTCTGGTTTAAAGGAAATTTATTTCATGAGGCCTGACTGGTAAGGCAGACGAGCTCAGAGCATGGATTGCCTCTGGGGACTGGGATGTTATAGCCATAACAGAAACATGGCTGAGAGAAGGGCAGGAGTAACAGCTCAGTGTTCCAGGATACAGAAGGTACAAGTGTGACAGAAAGACAAGTAATTGAGGAGGGGGAGTGCGCTTTTGATAAATGAGAGCATAACAACAGTGATCAGAGAGGATACTCCTAAAGAGTAATCAAATGAGGCCATATGGTTGGGAGTTAGAAAGAAGGGGGCGGTCACTTTGTTTGGACTGTATTACAGACTCGCAAATAGCCAGCGGGTATGAGAAGAGCAGATGTGTAGAGAGATTGTAGATAGGTGTTGAATAAGTAATAAGAGAGTAGTATTGATTGGAGGTTTTAATTTCCCCTGGATTGACTTGGGACCTCAGAATACCATATGGGTAACAATTTGTCAAATGGGTCCAAGAAAGTTTCCTTGACAAATATATAGGCTGTCCTACTCTATTCAGGTGGGCGCAACATTGAACATCCCCTGAGAAAACAAGATGAGGAAGTGACTGAAGTGTCAGTCGGAGAGCACTTTGGGTCCAGTGACCGCAACTGTGTTAGTTTTAACATAACTACAGAAAATGATAGGAGAGGTCCACAGGTTAAGGAGCTATGCTGAAACACAGGCAGTTTTGGGGCCACGAAGCAGGATCTAGCAGAGGTTGAGTGGGTGAGTCTGTTTGAAGGAAAAGAAACGACTGGAAAATGGGAGGCTTTTAAAAGTGTGATACTGAAAATCCACGGTCAGTATGTACCTGTTAGGGTGAAAGGAAAATGGCAGGTTTAGGGATCCCTGGCTGATGACGGATATTGAGTCTCTGATCTGGCAATTGAAGATGGTATACATTGGGTTTAAGGGTTCCGTATCTACCGAACCTCTTCCGGCCCTAAAGACAGAATCAATCTGTGGAGACCCTATCAGGTCCATGCCACACATCGATCTGTTGAACCCACTCCAGGCCCTGTGACTGTTCCAATTCAGTTCCTAAAGGAACTGCGGTCTGTGTAACATGCTCTCATCACTATCACCCACCCTGTCAGTGTAAGCTTTTCCAGTATTTCCACCCATCTACTCATCTGCATAAACTTCTCCAACTCTTACACCCCTATATCTGTGTTAACGACAACCTCCCCAACAACACTTTCCCACTTAGGCCAAACTCGAGGAGATGACTAATGCTCCTTTAGCTGTGTAACTGTCTCCAATCAAAATTGCTGTTCTCATCTCCAGGAAAATCCGTCCGATTCCACATCCTCCATGTCTAAATAACACCAGAACCTAAGAATTTCGACATCTCTCAACCTGTTCAGTCACGAGTACCCTCCATATGTGTGTTTTTTGCTTCCAGCCTAGACAACCTACATTATCTCTGTAATCTGCTCCATTCCCTAAATAGTACCTGTCAGTATAAACCAGCACTGTCCTCCCACTATCCTTATCCTTGTAAACTGATCCATCCCTCCCAACCTCCTCATCTCCATGAACTCCTGCAGGCCCTACAGCTCTCCACATTTCTGCAACCTCCTGTGGGCCTATGGTCCTCCCTCCCTGTCAAACCACCTTCAGTCCCCACATCCCTCCCAATCTGGCTCCTCTGCTTCAAATCAGACCATTGCTGTCTCTGTAAGCACCTCCACTCCTGACAACTCTTCCCATTTGTGTAACCGCGTTCAGACCCCATACTCTCCAGCTTCCTGCATCCTCTTCCTGAAATTGCAATCAAAACCACATTTTCTGTATTATCCACCAGTGCTTAAACCTTCCCCAACTCAGTAACCTCTTGCAGTCCTAATCAAACACCTTAAATTTGAAAGCTTTCAATTCGCTACAATCCTCCCTCCCTCCCTCCTCAAATGCGTTCATTACCATGTAACCACACAATTACTGAATTCTCCTTTTGCACTGCAACCCTCCTACGGTCTGCAAAACTCTCCTGTCCTGATATTCTTCCCGATCTCTGTAACCCCCACCACCCTCCAGTGCCCTTTTTGGGAACATGGCAGAGGAGGGAAGATTTGTAGAGTCCGGGCCATGTTACGGAGGTAGAATTCTGGGAATTGCAGATTTGGTCTAATGTCTGTGGTGTGCAGATTATTGGAGAGGACTCTGACAGACAGAATTGGAAAATCTTAGTTAAATTTTAGACAGTCAGCATGGGTTTGTGAGGGGCAGGTCATGCATCACAAACCTTATTGATTTCTTTGAAGATATGGCAGAATATATTGAAGCTCATACAGAAAATAAGGAGGCATGGGATACAGGGAAATCTATCTGTCTGGATACATGCTTGGATGGCCCAGAAAAGACAGAGTATGGCAGCAGATAAACAGTATTGAGCCTGGAGCTCAGTGACCAGTGGGGTTCTGTAACAGTCGGCTTTGGGACGCTGCTCTCTGTGATTTTTATAAATGACTTGTATGTGGATGTTGGAGAGTGGGTTCGTTAATTTGCCAATCTGGTGGAGTGGTGGGTAATGTGGAGGGCTGCTGTAGGTTGCAATGGGACATTGACAGGACACAGAGCTGGGCTGGAAATCTCAAATGGTGTTCAAGCTGGAAAAGTATGAAGTGATTTATTCTGGAAGGTGGAATTTGAATACAGAATACAGTGTGAAAGGCAGAACACTTGGCAGTGTGGAGGATCAGAGAGATCAAGGTGTCCATGTCCATAGATCCCTCAAAGTTGCCACACACGTTGATAGGGCTGTTAAAAAGCATATGTTGTGTTGGCTTTCCTTAGCAAGGGGATTGATTTTAAGAACAGTGAGGTTTTACTGCATCTTTATAGCATCCTGGTGAGACCACACTTGGAATATCGTGTTCAGTTCTGGTCCCCTGTTTACAGGAAGGATGTGCAAGTTTTAGAGAGCATACACAGGAAATTTACCAGGATGCTGCCTGGAATGGAGGGTATTTCTTATGAAGAAAGGTTGAGGGGGCTAAGGCTTTTCTCATTGGAGTGAAGAAAGGGGTGGGACAACGTGGTAGAGGTGAACAAGATGAAGAGAGTCACAGAGAGAGTGAATAGTGAGAGACTTTTTCCCCTATGGCATAAATGGCTAATACAAGGGGTATAATTTTAAGGTGAATGGAGGATGGATAAAGGATAGAGAATGGTAGGTGGTTGGAATGCACTGACAATGGTAGTAGTAAAATTAGATACTTTCGGTACATTTAATAGACTCTTGGAGAAGCACTTGGATGGTAGTAAAATGAAGGGTATGGAAGTTAGTTTGGTCTTATAGTCGGATAAATGGTTGGCATGGCATCATGGTCGAAGGGTCTTGTGCTGTACTGTTCTGTGTTCTATGTTCTGTTTGGTAAATGGGTAACAACCTCCGATCAGTGTAAAAGGATATGGCATTCAGGAGGAGCTAGTCAACTGGATACAAAATTGGGCTTGATGGTTGGAGACAGAGGGTGATGGGAGACATGTTGTTTTTCTGACTGGAGGCATGTGACCAGCGGTGTAGTGGGTCCGCTATTGTTTGTCATTTGGGTAAATGGTTTGGATGGGAATATTTGTTTCCTGGTAAGTAATCTTCTTGGGTGACACTGGAATTGGTGGTAAAGTGGGCAGTGAAGAAGGTTATCTATGATACAACAAGATTAACAGCACTGCTGGGAGAGTGGGCTGAAAAATAGCAGATAAAATTTAATTAGATAAATGTGAAGTGTTCCATTTTGGTGAAACAAACCAGGATGTGACTTGTACAGTTAATGTTCAGGCCCTGGGTGGTGTTGTCAATCAGTTACCAGGGATGCAGGTAGACAGTTCTTTGAAAGTTGCGTCACAGGCAGGCAGGCTGGTGAAGCAGGCGTTTGGGATGGTTACCTTCATTGGGCAGAGCATGGAGAGTAAGAGTTGCGATTTCATGTTGTATCTGTACAAGACATTGGTGAGGCCACCATAAATACATTGCTGATTAATAGGAAGAACTCATCAGGTTCACTTCCCTGCTTTAGGGAAGAACAACAAATATTCTCACCTGGTCTGGCCAACATGTGACTCCAGACCCACAATAAGAGGGCTGACTCTGAGCTGCCCTCTGGGTAATTAAGAATGGGGTCAAAGAATGTTAGGCCAGGCAGTGGCATCCACATGCCATAAATGAATAAATAAAAATACATATGTCCCTCCCTACCTCTGCAAATCCCTCCAGCTGCAACAATCCGTACTTAGTTTGAAACACACTTCAGGCCCTAACCGCTCTCTGTTACACTCTCACCACCTCCAGCACCTTCATCTCTCCCTGTGCCTATTGTGATGTTATACCCTCACAGGGATTCCTCTTCCAATTGCCCTCCTCCTGCTAACAGACCCTTTGCAACCCCTTTAAAGCTTACTCCGAAGTGAAAATCTTTCACTTCAAGATTTTAAGTACTTTTTGATGATCTTCTCAGCCTCATAATCTAATATGATCCATTTTGTCCTGAGTGAGGGACAGGTGTGAGTTTCTGTTGAGGTTTTATCTGTTTCAATGGAATATCCTTCAAATGTTTCCCATTGTTCATGTACACACACTAATGTTTCAGTCTGTTTAGCTTGTTTCGCTTGGTCAGTTCTCCTCTCAAACTCATGTAATTGGCAATTTTTGTTTTTAGTTGTAGCTTGTCCTTTCTGTGATTCACTGAAAAATTTTATATTTCTTTAAACTGCACTTTATCACAATTTCCCAGAGGATCTCTCCAGGTGACATTACTCATTCACTAAGTTTCATCACACAACGGTCGATCTGACATAGTTACATCCCTAGCCAGTTGCACAATGTTATTTAAAGAAACACTGAAAAAAGTCTCCGAACTTCCCTTCCAATATCACTGTTGTCAGTGTGATTGTCACGATTATACGAATTTTGAATTTTCACTGAATTGTCATTATGCCTTTATTAAAAATTCCAATGAGTTCCTGTTTAATGCAGTGATGAGCAATGAAATGCTATTCAGTTGCCTAAAACTGTTCTGCTGCTTGTGTCCTTGGCAAGTAGTAGCCAGAATTTACATTCAGACTGACCCTACTTCATGATCTGCAGCCAAATGCTTTCTCTGTAATGCCTTTCTTACCCATTATTGTTAGCGTTGTCCATTTTGCCTGAGTTTGCGCAAGGTTGTGAACTATTGAATATTTGTGTGCACCTTTTTTCACCCTGTAACCACGACACCCTGGTGTCTAACTCTCTTTTATCTCTGTGTCACAAATCCATCTACCTTATGGCAAAGACTTTGTCCATTCCACACAAAAAAAACATAATTTACTGTTTCCTACAATTTCCTGTCACAAAGTGATTTGCTGACGTACAGTTTTAGTTAAACTTGGCCCCATCCTGGTCTTTTCTGCTGGTCTTCAGCCACATCCCCATGCTGTCCCAAAGCTTCACCTTTTCTATTTGAATTTGGAAAGCTCCTTTCATCTGAACCCTGTCCCTGATCCTCTCTGTCAGTTTAAAGCCCTGTCCCTAAACCTACCAACGTGATTGCTCAGGACACTGGTCCCAGCACATTTACAGCGGGACCATCCGAATGGTTTATTTTTAAACTCAGGTCTGGGATGTGGGTATCTCTGGCTGACCAGCCTTTCTTGCCCAGCCCTAGCTGCCCTTGAGCTGAGTAACTTGCTCAGCCATTTCAGAGGCAAACACTTTGCTGTGGGGATGTCGTACAGGTCACGTGAGGATGGCAGATGTCCCCTAGTGTATTTTTGATGAACAAACATTGTTTTGGACATCAGCAATGATTTCGTACTTATCCATAGATTGTTAATTACAATTAAAAAAAATGATGATTGCAAATTCCACCATTTCTGATGGTGTGATTTAAACCTGCCTCCAATGAACATTGGGTGAGGTTTCGGATACATGCTCTCGCAGTAATACCACGAAGCCATCACTTCACCTGCTCAAAGGTTGCTCATTCCTGAGCACTGATACCAGGGCATCAGGAACCTAAACCTGTTCTTCCTACATGATTGTTTCGTTATGAAATCTTCCTGCCCTCTGGTGATATCACTCAGTCTCACTCCATGTGGTATCCCTCACTGTGAGGGTCTAATTGCTGCCTCTGTCAGTGTCTCTCACTCTTGCAGCTACTCCAGATCCTGAGCCAATTGAAGTCTTCACTCAGAGAGACAGGACAGCACAGGCCAGGGATGGAGACAGGGTTTTTCAGATCTCTGTTGGACTTAGTGCCATTCCCGGTGTGTATCCCTCACGAGATCACTCTAATTTCCCAAACAGTCTATTCCTCTGACTCCTGTAGGTACTCAGGAAGGTCCTGACTCAATAGACTTCCCAGCTGCTGGCTGTCTCGTCCATCGCCACATTGAAGATGGTTGATCAGCCAGGGAGATAAAGGGAAGGGAGATTTGGAGTCTTAAATAAATCCCGCAGTGAGGTAAGATCACTCACAGTGAACAGAGCAGAGAGCAAAGACAGAGCTCCAAACATCGGCTAACAAAACATGGCACAGATACAGTGCTGGAGAGGAAGCACAGTACAGACACACCCCAGGCTCAATCAACACCCCTATAGTAAGTTCTGTTGTGTTAAGACTCACTACTCTGCAACACTCTATCTATGGCATGTCTTGGTGACTAGTGTCTTCAATAATTTGTAACTCCTACAACAGATACAGTCCCGGTAACCGCCTCCCTTCCCTCTCCTCCCTCCACATACTTGAATTATGGTGCATTCCAGCCTACCATCACTATTAATATAATTTGCTTCAGTGTCTATTATGTGCCTTATCTCAGTAGTCTCCTCCTCCAATAACATGCAGCACGGAAACGGTTCCTTTGATCCAACTAGTCCATGCTGACCAGAATCCCTGAACGAGTCCCGTTACCCTGCACTTAACACAAATCCCTTCAAACCTTCTCCTCTCCATGTACCTGGACAAATGTCTTTTACATGTTGTTATTGTACTTTTCTCTACCACTTCCCCTCAAAACTTATTCCATAGCCGCACCATACTCTGTGTGGAAAATCTTCTCCTCCTAATCCTTTTAAGTTTTTTCCTCTGCCATCTCCTACTTATGCCCTCGAGAACACAGAACATAGAACATGACAGTGCAGTATAGGCCCTTCGACCCTCAATGTTGCGCCAACCTGTGGAAACAATCTGAAGCACATCTAACCTTCCCTATTCCATTCTCATCCATATGCCTATCCAATGACTGTTTAAATGCCCATAAAGTTGGCGAGTCTACCACTGTTTCAGAGCTGAAAATGTATTGCTGGAATAGTGTGTTGCTGATGAACGGCTTATGCCCGAAACGTCGAATTTCCTGTTCCTTGGATGCTGCCTGACCTGCTGCGCTTTTCCAGCAACACACTTTCAGCTCTGATCTCCAGCATCTGTAGACCTCACTTTTACCACTGTTTCAGGCCATGCATTCCATGCCTGACAATTCTGAGTAAAGAACCTACCTCTGGCATCTGTCCTATATCTATTAATTAATGTTAATATTCATTACTACTTCAATTTAAAACTATTTGCCCTCGTGCTAGGAGTCGCCACCTGAGGGAAAAGGCTCTCACTGTCCAAACCATGTCACCCTCTGATTGTCTTATATGTCTCAATTAATTGATCTTAAACTCTTCTCTCAAACACAAACAGGTTCAAGTCCCTCAGCCTTCCTCATGACACCTTCCCTCTGTACCAGGTAACATCGTAGTAAAACTCCTCGGAACACATTCCAAATTTTTAACATCCTTCTAAAGCGGTGACTTGAACCACAGGCAACACTTCAAATGCGGCCGCACCAGAGTTTTGTACAGCTGCAGCATTATCTCATGGTTCCGAAACTCATTCCCTGTCCCAATAAAAGCTCACATGCTGAATGCCTTCTTAACAAACTGGGTGGCAACTGTCAATGATCCATGTACATGGACAAAGTGATCTCTCTGCTCATCTGCACTACCAAGTTCTGCTTTACCCACATCCACCTGTTTGGTCACCTCAAAGTAGTCAACAAGGTTTGTGAGGCATGACCTACCCTTCCCAAAACCATGCCGACTATCCCTCATCAACGTGTTCATCTCCTGATGATTATAAATGCTGGCCTTTACAAGCCTTTCCAACACTTTACCCAGAATCGAAGTAAGGCTCACACTTCTATAATTACCCCGGGTTGTCTCTATTCCCCTTCTTGGTCAAGGGGACAACATTTGCTGTCCTTCTGCCTTCTGGCACTATTCCTGACGGCAATGACGACATAAAGATCAAAGCCAACGGCTCAGCAATCTCCTTACTGGCCTCCCAGAGAAGCCAAGAATAAATCCCATCTGGCCCAGCGGCCCTTTTTTTGCACTTGCCAGAATTGCTAACACCTTATCCTTCTGCAGTTCAATCCCATCTAGTTATGGACTCCACTACCCTGGGGTAAAGATGTTGGTTACCTGTACCCCTCATGGTTTTATAAACCTTTATACGGTCACCCCTCAGCCACCTACGTCCAGTGGAAATGTGAAGGACAATGATATAAATATTTCTGCTCGCGTCCCTGCTACTACTTTGCCACAATATTCTGGTATACACTTGTTCAGGACCTAGGGCTTTCTCTATCTTTGTGTTCTAAAACCTCCAGCACCACCTCTTCTGTCATGGAGACTCTTTACAAGCCATCACTGTTTCTTTCCCTTTGTTTCCTAGTCTTTGTCCACAGTATGTTCTGACATGAAATGCTCATTTAGTCTCTCTCCTACCTTCTGTGGTTCGACACTTGGATGGCTTCACTGATCTTTGAGGAGCCCTAGTGTCTCTCCAGTTGCTTTTTTGGACTTGTGTGCTGTAGAAAATTCTTCGCATTCTATTTAAACCTATCTGCCACATTTATCTCATTCCCCCAGGATGCATTCCAGCTTATCCAGCCTCTCCGTTTCTGTCAAACCCTCCAGTATCAGTGACATCTTCGTCAGTCTTTGCTCCATTTGCAGTTTCAGGAAATGCTTCCCAGATCAGGATGATCAGAATTCTATGCAGCGTTCCAAAGCTGTGCTGATTATCCCTAATCAATCCTTGTCGTTGCAAATGCATGTAACTCCTGTCCTGCAGAATCGCTTCCAACAACATCTGCATCGCTGACATCAAACTAATTGGTGTTGATATCCCTGGCTTTCCCTTGCAGCCTTTCCTAAGTACTGGCACAACCTTAGCCACCCTCCAGGCTTCCAGCCCATCACCCATGGCTATCAGTGATAGAAATATCTCTTTATGGGACCCCACAATTTCTTCCTGAGCTTCCCGCAATATCCTGGGGTATAATTGATTAGTTTCCAAGGATTTGTCCATCTTATATGCATTTTAGAACCTTTAGTACCTCCTGATCTGTTAAGTGGAGTCTTTTGAAGACGTCACTGTTCCTTATTCCTTGACTTCCCCAACTTAAGTTCAAACATGAAATTTTTGTACACGTCTCACCCATCTCCTGTGTTTCCACACTTGGATGGCCCCATTCGTAATCAAGAAGCTATATTCTTCCCCTAGTTAATGTCCTGAAGAATATACTTGAAGAATCTCTTTGGATTTTCGTCAGCCTGATCTGCCAATGCTTTTTGTGGTCCCCTTTGTGCCCTCCTGATTTCCCTCTTAAGTGAATTACTCCACCCGCTATATTCTTCAATGGATTCCCTTACTCCAGCTGCCTATATGTGACATGTGCCCCTTTTTGTTGACCAGAGCCTCAATGCCCCCCAGTCATCCAGTGTATCCCATTTGTGTCAGCATTGTCCTTCACACTAACAGAAATATGGTGTCATTCAATAGTGAGGGGCATGGATTGCTACTTTCAAACATGTTCAAGCATTGCCTCAATTTGATGAGAAGAATGTGATGACCTTTTCGTCTCATTTGAAAAGTTGGCTCAACAAATGCAGTGGCCAGAGGCAATGTGGATTTTGTTGATCCAAACGAAACTTGTAGGTAGGACTGGTGAGGCATTCACATCCCTATCAGAGGAGGTATCTGGGAAGTCTGAAGAGATTTTAAAGAAACATTAAGTCAACATAGGAAACCTTTCAGGAATCTAATGAGGATCCTGGTCAAACCTACACTGAGTTTCTAAGGATCAAACAGACTAATTTCAATAGTTGGATAAGAGCTTTAAAATTCAGGCAAAGCTATAATGCCCCTAGAGAGATTAGTATTTGGAGAAATTCAAAAATTCACTACCTGAAATAGTGCAAACTCAGGTGGAAGAGCAGAGAGTGCAAACGGCAAGGTTAGCTGCTGAAATGGCTGATGATTATGAACTGGTCCATAAACTTGATTTGCTTTCCAGAACCAGTTCTGGTCTCTGAGGGACAGAAATTGGAGCAAAGATATATCCTCATGTGCAAAGGGAAAGGTAGATCACAGTGTAGAATGTAAGGATAATTTACCACCCTAATAAAGAAAACCTTGAGGGGGACAAGAAGTTTAAATACTATGGTGTTTCCATTGTAATAAAGTGGGCCACACAAATTCACAATCTTGGTGAGCTGGGAGAAAACCAGCTGTAGGATAACAAGACAAGCCTGGAAGTTTCGTTGAATTAGTAACAAAAAGCATAGGGGGAGTTAGGCAACTGCCTCAGAGTGTACAAGATGATCAGTGGACATGCTAAATCTGCGTAAAAAAATCTACATGGAAGGGTAAAGTTTATTCACATAGGCCAGGAGTAATTGGTAAGGAGGTTCCAATATTAATTGACACAGGATATTTTCAGTCTGTAATGCTGAGGGGTGAGGCTTTATGAACTCTTCAGAGACTATTGCCAGAAAATCTGCTGGGAACAGGAATTCATAGTGAGGCAAAAAGTGCTCAGTTATGTAAAGTGAGGCGATGGAGTCCAGAGAAGAGTGGAAAATGTGTGGCAGGTGTACTGGACTCCTAACTCTCAGCTCCAGGAATAAAAATTGTCCTTGCAATTAATATAGCTGATTAACTGGTAGGCGTGCTGCCTATTCTAGTTGAAAAGCCAGTGGAGATGCAGGCAACTGAAGACCTGGAGAATGTTTATCCAGGAATCTTCCCTGATTACGTCATCAGCAGATCACAAATGCACAGGTTGAAGCGGGTTAAAGGTAGAGATAAGGAAGCTGACATAGAGTTATCCGAAAGTTTCTTTTTGATCAGATAAGTGGAACTGAAGGAGCAAGTATGAAAACATGAAAGTATTTTTAGCTCTGCTAAGGTGATTGAATTACAGCAGAAAGATGAGGAGTTACAAAAGTTATATCAAAAAACATTTAGCAAAAAAAGAGAATGAATGCATTCCTTTTGTTATTACTTAACAAATGATGTCTTAATGTGGATATGGAGATCAGCGCACATTGAAGCAGATCAGGCGTGGACAGAAATTCTTCAAATTGTTTTCCTGTTGGGTATAGAAAGGAAGTGATGTGAGTGGCACATGAGCTACCACTTGGATATCATTTCGGGGTTAGGACATTACAGGCTGGAATACAAAGATACTTTCACTGGCCTGGACTACACAAAGATGTAGTTGAATTTTGCCAGATGTCTCAAACATGTCACACAGACAGTAATAAACCTGCAACTTTAATACCTATTCCAACATTTGAGGAACCTTTCTCAAGAGTCTTGATAGATTGTGCAGGCCCCTACCTCAAACAAAAGGTGGGAATAAGTATTTATTAACAATAATGAATGTGTCGACTAGATTTCCAGGGGCAGACCCATTATGCAGCATCACAGCTAAAAGAGTTGTAGAAAAATGCTTTTTTTTTTTACTAGGTATGGACTACCAATAGAGATCCAGACAGATCAAACCTCACATCCGGACTATTCAAGGAGATGATGGATAACTTGGGAATAAAGCAATTCAAATTTACTGCGTACTATTTGGAATCACAGGGAGCATGATAGAGATGTCATCAAACACTGAAGACCATGTTGAGGTGTTATGGTCAGGATTATCCAGATGATTGCGATAAGGAAATTGCTTTTGAACTTTTTGTGATCACAGATGCACAGAATGAATTGACCAAATTCAGTCTATTCAAATTAATTTGTGGGCATAAAGTAAAAGGACCATTAACATTGTTTCAGGAGAAATTAATAAGTCAGAATTCAGAGACCATCCATTTGGATGATTTGTCAAATTTTAGGGAACGATTAAATAGAGCTGGAGAGTTGGGTAGACAGCATTTAAAAGTATTGCAGCATACAATGAAACAGGAAGTGGATGCGAAATCATAAATTGGCAATTTTGCAATTGGGAGTAAAGTATTGGTGTTACTTCCAGTAACAGTTGAACCTTGAAAAGCAAGTGTTGGCGTATCTTATCAAGTTGGGAAGAAATTGAATGAGGTGAACTATTTGATACGGACTCCAGACAGGATGAGATCTCACGGAGTGTGTCATGTGAATACACTCAAAAGGTATTTTGACAGGGAAGGAAAGCAAGAGGAGAAGGTGTTAATGATTACAGCACAGAAGGAAGAACCAAGTTCAGAGGATTCTGAATTGGACATTCCTCAAATCAAATTGGAGAATGAGGAAGTTGTCAAAAATTGGGATGAATTGTTGAGTTACTTTACACAAGAAAAGAAAAGTGACCTGAAAGAGTTTTTACTATCTTGTGGAGAGATATGCTGCAAAAACTGGGAAGTACGAACATAATTGTGCATGATGTAGACACAGGAGATGCTGTTCTGATTAAGCAACATCGTTATGGGCATGACTCTCCAAAATTGGCACAGGTTCAGAAGGAGATAGAGCGCACACTCCAATATGTCACAATCGAAATGAGTTACAGTGACTGGAGTTCACATATAGTCATGGTACCAAAGCCAGATGGTACCCAACGGTCATGTGTGGACTATCACAAAGTCAGTGCCGTTACAAAGACTGATGCGGATCCAATTCCATGTTTGGAGAACTGTGTCGAAAAAGTGGGAGAAGCTACTTACATTTCTAAGTTGGATTTGCTCAGAGGCTACTGGCACGGACCTCTGTCAGAGAGAGCAAAGGCAATTTCGGCTTTCATAATGCCAAATGGGCAGTTCAAATTGTGGCATTTTGTATGAAAAGCGATCCAGAAACATTTCAGAGACTGATAATAAGGTCATTGCCTGATTACCCAACTGTGTGGTCTACGTTGATGACCTGATGATTTTTAGTCACTCATGGAAGGAACATTTAGAGCATTTATCAGACTTGTGCGATCAACCTCAGAAGGCAGGCTTGGTGGTAAACTTAGCTAAAGGAGGCTCTATCCCTGGTTTTTTTCGCAGGGACATTAAAACGGGGCCAAGCTCATATCAGTCTGGTTTGGTACAGAGATGAAAAGGATTTTTAGAGGCCTTTTGTTTATATGGAAACAGATGAGGCTTCAGGCCAAAGTGGTCATGCTTTATAAGTGACCAGTATAATGAACGGAGAGTGGTGAGCTCTTTTAGCTGAACTTGCTGAGCTGATTTGAGCTGAGCAGTTTTCAGTTGAGTTTTGAACTGGGAAGTTCATCTGGGAACTGTGTGGAAACTCTCTCTCGTTTCTGACCTTCAATTTCAACCTGGAAGTATTTGTTCCATTTGTACTGTTTTTTATTGGGAGTTTGATTATTGGGACAGTTGTGTATGCTCGGAGCAGCATAAGTAAGTTTAGTTGAATTGGTTGAATTCTGTCGTGATTCTTTATTCTGTTCTTTGTGTTTCATTGTATAATTTTATGAATAAAGTCTTTGTTTTAAAATGTAGTAGCCATCCTCGCTAAATTACTCCTATTTCAATTCCCTTTCCCAGTCCCTTTCCAACATGGCCATCCTTGGCGTCCTAAATTGCCACAACGAACCAAACCATGGTTTGGAACAACAAGATCTCATCTGTCTCCTGTGCAGCCTACACCCCGGGGACGCAACATTGAATTCTCCAATTGCAAATAACCTCCCTTCCAATCCCCCGACTCCCTTCCCAGACTCTCCCCTCCCTTCCATTCCTCTGAGCAAGCTTTTGTCCAGCTACCTCCCAACTGGACTCAGCCATCCCATCATCTCCCGCAGATACCCTTGATCTGTGTTCACTTATCCCCCACCTCGTCACTCTGCCTCCTCCTCCCTCACCCGCCACTTTATCTATCGACTCCCTTACTCCCATCCACAGTCCTGATGAATGGTTATATCCAAGGCGTTCACTTCTCAACGTCTTGATGCTGCCTTGCTTATATTGTTCTTCCAGCTTCCTGCGTGTGTATTTTGTATTCCAACATCTACTGTCTTTCTTAAAATTGTCTTTTTGTGTAATAGGCAGGAGTGAGTGAACGCATTGCCCCTCTTGTTATCCAACAGATCAGATGGGCGGAATGGCTTTTTTATATTACTGTGAAACCAGCTAGAGTTGCTGAAGGAGTTCCTCTTTCTTTTAACCATGGAAATATTTAATGTCCAGCAGTGCTTTTGATCAATGTTACCTTTACGTTAGCAGCACAAGCTTGAATGTTGTCCAGATTTGATACCTGAGTACGTTAGGAGGTGACTCATTGTTCTGAACATTGTATAGTCTTCACAGAACATCACCACCTCTGATCGTATGACAGAGGGAAAGACATTGATGACGCAGCTGAAGATGTTTATGCCGAAGAAGCTACCCTGAGGATTGCCCACAGGGATATCCAGGGACTGGGAGGATTGATGTCCACCAGCCCCATTGTGTTCTGAATGATTCAACCAGTGGGGAGTTTACAACTAATTCCTATTAAGTTAAATTCTGTTCAGTCTCCTTGACATCTCGCTCAATCAAATACTGCCATGATATCAGGGCCAGTCACTTTATGCTGTGTTCATATCTTCTATCCATTTCAATAGGCCAAGGTATATGTATGGGGAGTCTTTCCTTCTCTCAGAGGGTAGTGACGGTTGGGACCAGACAGTTGAGGAGGCCAAAGCACTGAAATGTTTGGGGGGTGCGAGTGGGTGTCAGTGGATTTTGACCCGTCAGAGAGTCGAGGGCTACAAAGAATTGGGCATAAAAGAGAAATTGCGGCCGAGTACAGATAGCCCTGACTTACTGAATGGAAGTGCAGGTCTGAGGGGCTATGTAGCCTGGTTTTATTCCAGTAAACCCCATAGTCTAGTCACTTTTCGGCCTCTTCCATTTCCTGTGTTACTGACTTCAAGCAGCTGAATAGACTGATCCTGTTGCTGTGTATCTGGATACTGGTGCTGCATGATCTGGTTACAGTTTTATAGGCCCGAGAGGTTTATTGGCCTCCTCCTGTAATTGTATATCAGGCTCCAGGGGCTGAAACCCTCATTCTGAAACCCTATTGCTCCTGCAGGTCTCCCCTCTCTCCCTGCATATTTGTTACTCCCATTCCTGTTGACTCTTTGGGGGCCTATATTACAACTCCAACACCTCACCATTCCATTCCTATTTCTTAACTCCACCCACAAAGCCTCATGGGGTGATCCATCAGTTATTTTATCTCTGATTACTGCTGCGGTACTCCCCTTCATCAGAAATGCAACTCCCCCTCCCCTCCTTCCACCATCTCTGTCTCACCTAAAGCACCTGTTCCCTAGCACATTAAGCTGTCAGTCCTTTCCATCACTTAGCCATATTTCTGTAATGGCTATAATTTTCCAGTCCCACCTACCTATCCACACCCTGAGTTCATTGGCCTTACCTGTCAGCCTTCGTGCATTGAAACAGATGCAATTTACTCCAAAAGGCACTACTTTCTCCCTGTCGTTTTCCAGCCTAACCTTGCTATTTCTGATTACTGTATCTCCTTCCACTTGCCTCCCTGCTCTTGAGGATATGACCACTTGCCAATCTAGTTTAAACCCTCCCTTGTAACCCGAGCAAAACTGGCCGCCAAGATATTGGAATCCGCTTCAGTGCAAGTCTCTGACGTTAATCTCCCTCTCAGGAGATTATCACTGTCAAGGTATTTTTAAAGAATGATTCTCCTAGCTCTCTGTACTTATGCTGCAGGACCTCATCCCTATTTCTACGGATATCATTTGTGCCAACGTGCATAATGATTTCTTCTGCTCACCCTCCCCCTTGAGAATGTTCTGCAGCCAATTGGAAACATCCTGGACCCTAGCACCTGGAGGTAACGCACCATCCTGGATTCCCGTTTGCGACCACAGAATCTCTGATCTGTCCCATTAACAATCGACCCTCTTAACTTTAACGCCTGTTTACCTTTACCCTTTCCCGCTGTGCCCAAGAGCCAGTGGTCGTAAAACCAACCTGGCAACTGTTGCTTTCCCCTGAACGGACATTGCCCCCAACAATCCAAAATGGTCTACTTGTTTTCGAGGGTAATAGCCACAGGGATTCCTGCAATTCCTGCCTACTCCCTTTGCCATTCATGGTGGTCACCGATCTACTCTCTGCCTGGAACATGACAGGAAGCAAGGAACGCCTGTTGGATTAAATTGTGTTCATTGAAATACAACAGGGCTGACAGGTAAGGCTAATGAACTCAGGACGATGAACGTTGGACTGGAATATTACAGTCATTAAAGAAACATAACTAGGGGCGTGTCTATGAATTTGTCAGTATCTCAGATGATCCTCAGTGCATCCTAGATTAGATTACCTACAGTGTGTAAACAGGGCCTTCGGTCCAACAAGTTCTCACCGACCCACCGAAGAGCAGCCCACCCAGACCCACTCCCCTACACGCAACACTACGGGTAATTAAGCATGACCAATTCACCTAAACTGCACATCTTTGGACTGTGGGAGGAAACCGCAGCACCCAGAGGAAACCAATGCAGACACGGGGAGAATGTGCAAACTCCACGCAGTCAGTTGCCCGAGGCAGGATTTGAACCTTGATCACTGGTGGTCTGAGGTAGCTGTGCTAACCCATGATCCAACTTGCCGCCCAGCGTCGCTCCCTAACACGGTCTCTCAGGAGCTGAAGCTGGGTGCAGTGCCCACACGTGTAGCCATCAGGGACGGTTGAATTCTCCCTGAGCTACCACATCTCACAAGATGGAGCGTGCAACTGCCCTAAATGCCATCTCGACTGCTGTAACAATAAAGTTAAAAGAACTTTATTAGAGTTTACCTGTACATTTCGCTGAGCTGAGCTATCCGAAGCCTGTCATGTCAAAGCTTTCCTGCTTACTCTGCTACCAACGGCATGTCTCTCTACCCCTCCAAATTTAATTTTGGTCAGGGAAGGAAGGAGACACCACAGTGATGTAGTGTTTAGGTCTTCAGCACTCCTTGACACCTGGCCGCAGACTACCTGCTCCCCAGTGCAGGTCTGCTCTTGGCCTTGGAGGGTGTCTTGCTGACGTCTTTCTTCTGGTAGTGGTGATTGTGTCGATGCAAATCCTCACCCTAACAGGCAATCCGTGTTGTTACAGTCCTCTCGTACTTTCAGTCTATTTGTATTGCGTTTATGAATTCCTTGAATCCCTCAATTGCATTCCAAACTGTGTCTCATTCCATAGTTAGAGAGGTTGATGTTCTTGTGAATACAAGTTTATTGGAAAAGAACACCATTAGACGTAGGGACAACAATATGTCTGTCCGCTCACTGAGTCTGCTTTTCCTTCGATTAGGTTATATTATTTTGTTAATCCCCCATTCCACTTTCCTGTCATTTCCCCGTAACAATTGTATAAAAATCTGTCTGTCTCAGCCTTGAAGATATTTAATGATCCAGCCTCAACAACCCTCCGAATTTTCTACAATTGTTTCCCTCTCACTGATGTGAGACTTAGTGGTCTTTAATCTGGTGATTTACCCACTCCATCTTGCATAAAATTCCAATTCTTCCTCAGCTCCTGTGTCAATTTGCTCAAGGGTCAAACGGTCACTCTCCCTAAATCCAGGAACTGCTTCTCCAAACTGAAGACCGATTCGAAGGGTGTGTTTAACATATTCTCTGGTTCTGCGAACAGGCTGTCCCCTTAGTCTCTAAAACTCCCATTCTTTCCCGCGTTATCCTCTTCCCCTTAATAAACCAAAAAAAATGACTGTGGATTCTTGCTAATCTTACCCGTTAATGTTTTATCAACCCTCCTTCGGCTCTTCCACTGATAGTTTAAGTTTAGCCCTCCACTTGCTATATTCTTTTAGGACCTTCATTGACCTGCTCACTTGGTACCAGATTTAAACTTCTCTTTCCCTTTTCATCCTGTTCGGAATTTGTGTCGACATCTGATATTCTCTGGATTTGTTTTCCTAAATTTTATCTTCGGTGTAACATGCTGGACCGACACTGTCATCAATTCCATTTTAGTCAAATGATCCCCCCACCCACGCCCAACCTTGTTCTGCTACAGTTTCACACAGAAACAATTGCACTTGGGCCAGATCCTGTCATTTGTTCCCATAAAATCTGTCTCCTCAATGCAAAAAGCTCTTATTTTTCTAACATTTTGGGGGTCTTTTCATTCGCAAAGTCAAAATGTGTGATATCGCATTCACTGGTCCTGTAATGTTCTCCCACCTCCGCCTGGAACAGCTGACTGGCTTTATTCCCCACAGTGAGGCCCAGCACTGCACGGCCCATTGTTTAAGCTGCTCTATGTTGATACAAGAAACTCTCTGGAATAAATTTAAAAACACCTGCCCCTCTTAAAAATTTATCACTGATCGAATGAATGTTCGGAATTGAAATGCCTGAATATAACTATCCTATTATTGTTTTACACACCTCAATAACTTGGTTTCATACCTGCTCCGGTACTGTCCTTTATCTGGGGGTCTATAATATATCGCTAGCAGTTTTTCTGTCATGGTTTTGATCCTGAGCTCGAACCACCAAGTCTCTTTAGAAGATCCTTTCAAGATATCGTCCCTTCTTACGCCAGTAACTAACTCCATAATTAATAAGCCACCACCTCCTCTTTTACCCTCTCTTCAGTCCTGACTCTTGTGCTGGTACCACAGAATATTGAGTTGTTAGCTCCGACCTCCCTCAAACACATCTCTGTAATGGCAAAAATGTCACACTTCCACATGTCACCTCGTTTTCTTATCATATCTGTCTGTCTGATAATTTTACCAGCATCAAGGTAAAGCACATCCAAGCTGGAATATATCACCTTGAATACTCTGTACTTCGGGGTTCTTCAGTCATTCACTGTTCGTTATCAACCTGTCCAATTCATGAACCAAAACTGTAACTCTGGGACTGAATGAATATTTGTTGAATGTGAAATTCCTTTTTAGTAAATGTGTTCATCAAATGCAACTTTCCAGAACTGAACAGTCAGCTCCAGATACAACGAGTTTCTGCTGATTAGTTCCCTGCTCAGTGTGCAGAGGGGACAGCCCTCAGTGATGGAGAAAGTGAGGACTGGTGATCAGAGTCGAAAATTGTGGCGCTGGAAAAGCACAGGCAGTCATGCTGCATCTGAGGAGCAGCAGAGTCAAAGCTTCCCATGTTTTCCATTCCATAATACACAGGATATAGGGAACCATACTTGCTCAGGAAGGCAGCACTATACAGAGTCCTGAAATGGAAAGCCGTCAATCATTTGGTTGGACAGGGAGTAAAAAGTTGAGGTGAAATACAGACTGTTTGAAGTACAAACATAAGGATAAATAAATCCCTCGGCCAGACGGGAAACTCTCTAGGTTACTACAGGAAGAGAGCGAAGAGATTTCTGTGCCTTTGTCGATGGTCTTTGCACCTTCACTCTCTACTGGAGTAGCGTCGGTTGATTGGAGGGTGGCAAATGTAATCCCTTGTTCAGGCAAAGAAACAGGGATTTTCCTGAGAATGACAGACCAGTCAGTCTTACATCAGTATTGGGCAAACTATTGGAGAGGATTCTGGAAAAACAAGGTTTGATTAGAAATAGTCAGCATGGATTTATGAGGGGCAGGTCATACCTCACAACTCTTATTTGATTATTTGAGGATGGGATGAAGCACACTGAAGAAGGTAGAGCAGTGAATGTGGAGTGCATGGATTTTAACAAGGTGGTAGTTTCATTCAGAATGTAAGGAGGCATGGTATACAGGGAGACCTATCTGCCTGGATATAGAATTGGCTAACCCATAGAATACAGAGGGCGGTGGTAAATGGGAAGTATTCAGTATGGAACTAGGTGAGCAGTGGTGTTCCATAAGGATCGGTTCTGGCACCTCTGCTGTTTGTGATTTTCATAAATGACGAGGATGACGAAGTGGAAGGGTAGGTTAGTAAGTTTGATGATGTAACACAGGTTGGTGGAACTGTAGATAGGGTGGAGGGCTGTTGTAGTTTGCAACAGAAACATTGACAGGATGCAATAAAAAGCTGCGAAGTGGCAGATGGTGTTCGATATGGAAAATGGGATACGATTCATTATGGAAAATCGAATTTGAATGCAGAATACAGGGTTAAAGGCAGGATTCTTCCATTGTGGAGGAACAGGGGAATCATATGGTTCATGACATAGCTCCCACAAAGTTGCTACCCAGGTTAATAAGGTTGTTAAGGATCTGTTTGATGTGTTCATTAGCCGAGGGATTGAGTTTAACAGCTGCGAGGTTATGCTGCTACTCTATGGAGCCCTGGTGAGACCAACTTAGAATATTGTGATCAGCTCTGGTTGCCTCGTTATAGGAAAGACGTGGAAGCTTTGGTGAGGGTGCTGAGGAGATTTATCAAGATGTTGACTGGACTGGAGGGCATGTCTTACAAAGAAAATTTGAGGGAGCTAGGGTGTTTTTCTCATTGGAACGAAGGAGAATGGAACGTGACTTGTTCAAGATGATGAGAGACATCGATAGAGTGGATAGCCATTTACTTTCTGCCAGGGTGGAAATGACTCTCGACGGGGTATGATTTTAAGGTAATTGAAGGAAGGTTTAGGGGTGATGTCAGAGTTAGGTTCTTTCACAGAGGAGTGGGTGTGTACAAGGAACAGCCAGCAGTTGCAGTAAAGTCAACTATATTAGGGATATATAATTGGATAGGTACATGAATGATAGTATAATGAAAGGTATGTATGTTAGTTTGATCTTAGAGTAGGATCAAAGGTCGACGGAACGTCAAAGACCGAAGGGCCTGTACAGTGCTGCACTGTTCTGCACTGTTCTGTGTTACCAGTTTCACCTAGCTTGTGGATTGTCATCAGTTGTTGAATGTGTGAGGGAATGATGTGTGTGAGATCAGGAAGCTGTGGAGCGGTGTAAGGCCAAATCCTCCAGTTATGGTGTGCATTGTTACAGTCACCTGAAAGCCAGTATAATATGTGTGGTAACTTAAACCAGACAGAATCCGTCAAGTTCAGTTATTAATGTGATTTTTGGATTGCCGTTTGCTGCTGGTTACTTCACATACATTCTACTGTGTGACCCATGTAGTAATCTCTGACCATTCACAGAGATGTACAAATTTATTTTGACACTGGAGAATGTGAAGGTGACATTTATTAGATATGGATTTAGAGGTTTCTTTGTGAGGCACAAGACACTGCAATAGTTTGTCAACTTGTTAACGTCTTCACCCGGAGTGCAAGTGTATGGAATCTTGGAGGCAGGTCAGATTTCATCACCGTGGGTAACTTGTATGGTGTAATTCTGGCTCTCCATGTCAACACGTCTGCTCTCTGGGCCAGGCTCTGACTGAAGATGAATTTTAAAACTTGGTTGCTGGTCAGCCATTAGTATTTAACCTGGACAACATTTGTACCTACACTGAGATCAGTTGGCGGGTCCTCCCCCTGCCCAAGGTGGATTCCAAATTATTTGTTTTGAAGAAATGTTTGACTGACTGCCCCGAACCAGGTTAGAAACTCAATGTACAGATTTTGGAAAAGGCGACTGAGTCTCTGTGTATCTCAGGCAGCTGTGAGGTCCAATAACACTGTAAATGATTTCAGATCTATTTGAAGCAATTTTCAGCGTAGCTCATTGCAAGGTGGTGAGTTTACTAAGCCGAACAATAGTCGGATGTTTGCTATATTCCATGAATTGGGCAAAAATAAGATGTGAACGATAATCATTCAACTGAACTAGAATCTGATCAATCAATTCTGTTGATTCTATATTTATGGAACTAAAATATAAACTCCTGTCAAGATTTTCTAACACAGAAATAAAGTACGTACATTTTATTTTATCGAAGAAAGAACATACATCTTGTGGTAATCAGAATTAGACATTCAAAGTCAGGATTCAAAGCAATGTTTTGCCACTCCAATATTTTTAAAGTGGTTGGTTTCTGAATGATAACATGTTCAGAGTGAGAAAACGACTGAACATACAAATAGAATTAGCGTTCTTATACATTTATATGTAAACAATCAGTTTAATTTCTCACTGAAATGTACGATCTTCAGCTATTTGCCAGCAATTTAAAAATTTCAATGATTTACCATGGACTGTGAACATTAAACTAAATCAATTATTTGTGCTTTCAAATTTTACTGAATAATAATTTGAAAACTGCCCATTTTTAGAATGAATGATGTTTAATATGAAACGTGGAGAGTAAAAAAAAAGCAACGAACATAATATTGTGTCAGTGAAAAGTCAAAGCTTTCCAAAGAGTTTTTGACAAAGGAATGATATACTTGTTTTAGTAATGGGAATACAACATGTAAAATATTCATGTTCAGACTAGTAATTAGACTTCATAATGAAGCTGACCTTGCAATACTTGCATTTTAAATGCTTACGCTGCACCAAGTAATCAGATATTTGTGAGCATTTACATAGTGAAATAATTGGATACTGACTTTTATTCACAGCTGACACATGATAGAGTACAAAACTTTAAAGTACAGGAGGAACCCTTGGCCATTACGTATGCATCAGTTCCAAACATATCTCTCAAGCACCTCCCATTTGCCAGCCCTCTCTCTGTTGCCCGTTAAATTCATAATTTCCAAATATATATCCAGTTCTCTTTTGAATCTTCATCCTCAACTTTCCCAAACATTCAATTCCAATTCGTAACAACTCTCTAAATAAAGACGGTTTTTTTCCTTATTTCACTTCTAGCTCTTTTACTGACAACCTTGAAATTAGAATTCCTTGATGCTATAATGCCTACTAATAGAGTATTCTTTTTCTACTCTGCAACGTTTTTCATACTTTTGAGCACCGCAATAAATTCACATCTTTGTCTGTTCTGCTCCAGGAAAAATAAGCCTTGCAAGAACTTTAACAAACACTACAACGGAAAAACAAGCAGAAAATTAGTCTCCAGGATATATGAACATCAGCTAGCTACAAAAGACATGATCCCAATACGAATACCTTACGTACTGATGAGGAAGTACGCCACATTGACTAGGTCTGCATATCCATCCTAGGACAGGCCAAACAGAGACAAGCACAAGAATTCCTGGAAACATGACATTCCAACTGGAATTCCATCAACAAACACGTCAATTTTGACTCCATCTATCATCCTCTGAGAAAAAGGGCAGGAAATGACATCATGGACACCGGTAATTACATTACCAACTCAAGGACACCGAAACATTTAAATAGAAAGTGGGAGATAATACCAGCACTTCACTGGAGGCTCACTTACTGAGTACAGTCAATGGGACAAACTAGGAACTGCCTTTAGCTATTGCTTCAGAATATATCTGAGTGTTCGTGGCTGCCATAGAATAATTGAATGAAAATGCGAGCCTGCATCACCAAGTGCATATCCAAAGGCGTTTTTTAACATTTGTGAGATTACCTGATCAATCACCCGCCTAGGAAATGCATTCCAGACATGTGCTATTAGTGGCAGAAATGCGGCTCAGTGGTTAGCACACCTGCCTTAGAGCGCTGGGGACCCAGGTTTGATTCCAGCTTTGGGTGACTGCCTGTATGGATTTTGCACATTCCCCCCATATCCGCGTGGGTTTCCTGTAGGTACTCCGATTTCCTCCCACCATCCAAAGATGTGCAGGTTAAGTGAATTGGCCATGCTAAATTGCCCAAAGTGTTCAGAGACATGTAGGTTAGGTACATTAGTCAGGGGTAAATATAGGAGGAATGTGTTTGGGTGGATTACTCTTTGGAGGATCAGTGTGGACTTTTTGGGCAGAAGGGCCTGTTTCCACACATAGGAAGTTTATATTCTATGTCTGTGCCACCCTCTCAGTTCAATACAGACTCCAGAAATCCCCTCTCAATCCCCTGTCTTTCACTTTAAGTATGTTTCCTTTTGTTTTTGACCGTTAGAGTAAGGGAAACAGCTGCTGTCTGTTCGTCCTCTCCATACCCTTTATTCCCTTGTACACCTGTACCATGTTCCCTCCTCAACCTTCCCTGCTTCAAAGAAAAAAGGAGCAAGTTTAGCCCTCGCTCTTCAAAGTTTGAGTTGTCACTTGTCTTGTTAATTTAGATGTGCATCCTCTCACATTTATCAGTGTTAAACTTCATCGGCCATAAATCTGGATATTGAAATCATCTGTTTATATCGTCCTGTAGCCTAACCCTGTCCTCCTCACTGTGAAGCACCCAGCTAATCTTTGTGTCATCCCCAACATTAGTTATCATTCCACTTCCATCCATCTTCCACATTCTCACCATCATCATTTATGAATATCACAAACAAACCTTGATCTCCTTCCTGTTCTCCACATGTTATTTACAAAGGAATAATTAAGAATTCCAGTCTCTTGTTGTTCTTATTTTGGGGAATTTACAGAGTGATGTAGTTTACACCTATTATGAGGGAGCTGCAAATACCATTTGCGACACAAAGTTAAATTCACCTTTTACACTCTGTCCCTCAGCATGTCTTATTCATAAAGCGTGTAACTAAATTAGGGGGAATTCGGTTTGGCACCTTGCACTGGAACATTAGCCTGTTGTGTGGCACTGTCCTTTGTAACAATAGTGAAAACTGAAGAAATTTTTCATCTGCAGGATGGACACTGATTAATTTCTTGAATCAGCTAATGTGATGAGGAAATATATTCAATTAAATTCCATGTTATGGACAAACTGCAGGAGATCAAATCATATTCTCATGTCTACCTTGGATTGGAAGCATATACATACTGTGAAAAAAAATTCAAAAATGTTGAGACACAACACTGGGGGTGGGGGGTGGGGAAACACGTCACCTGCATTTGATGGAGATACAAACTACAGAGTGCATGTACAATCTGATAAAGAATCAAGTGATAGAAAAAGAAGTGCATCAAATTTTAATTTTCAATGGAATCCGATCCCAATTTTCCTGAACAGTGGTGGTTTTCACCCAACCTCACTTTTCCAAAAACAAGCTTTACCCAGTCACTAAAACATCATTAGCCATTCTTCCTCCCCTTCCTACTCTTTTTTACACTCCTACTTCCCTTGCACGACCCCTTCTGCTGCCACATACTCTTCCACTGATGATATCTCTTCACACCCTTCTTCTGCCACTCCCACTGTAAGTTACACCAGTTCCCTAGTTACTCCCACTTCCACTGGCCATCTCTTACCCATTTTTGCTTTTCACCTGGGGTGATGGGCGCTCCTGGCTTCTGTGCTGCTATTGGTCATCAGTGAATGATGAGATTGAGATGATCAATGCCCAATGTTTAATCGTGTATGTCTGTCATTGTCCAATGCACCGTGAATAGGGTGAGATATTTCCCTATACAGAGTGGAACGTATTTTTCCTGTCTCTGTGTCACAACACTTAACCAAGCACCCTCATCCCAAATAGGAAATAACTCTCCTCAGAATCAGAAGTCCATGCATCTGTTTGTCCTTAAACGTTGCGAGATCAGTGACCACATTGTTCAATAAGCCGTGTTCTAGCCTTTTTCTCTTTAGTATTTTAACTTATTTCCAATGTCAGTTGAGGTGAGATCAGAGTAACTTCCCTTGCCATCAAAGTAGCGTTTGATTCATGTAGCATCATTCCCCCTCAGCAAACTGTGGTTAATGGAAATCAGAGGAAATTCTGTGCTGGTAATTTCCTCAATGAACAATGACACCTTACCCAGAGCTATTGGGAATGACAAATAAACTCTGCCCTTGCTAGTGCCTTCCAAAACCATGGATGGATTTGTTTTATTAATAACATCAAGATACATTCAGTTTTCACAGTTTGGTCTAAAGTCTCAGAAAAGTAAGACCTTGCTGGTTGAGTGTCACCCCAATGAAATCAGAGCATTACAATAAGGTAACGATTCAGATTATCTTCAATCATTTACTTTCTGAGGACTGGTCGTGCGGTGTCATTGCCACTGAGATCAACATTTTCTCTGTGTAACAGCATCACATCACATTGGCTCAAGGCTGTACCATTCCCCAATTCTACTTCATTCTCCAGCTCATTCGCCATGCTCACCAGATATACGAGGCACACAAGATGGAATAACTTAGAGATGCCTATGGGCCTCTGGAATCTGCCACACCACCATGCCCTGTGCTCTGACTCCATCCCCTCCCCCAAGCCCACCTCCTGTGGTGTATTCACCATCCCTCCTAACCTTCCACGCTCTAATGCTGAATGTTCTGTACTCAGCAAAGGTCTCAGTTTTATCCCTCTGTGCCCCCACTTCAATGAATTTCAGGCCCGACATTATGTTGAACTCTTCTTCCACCATCTTCTCCTCGGTGTCCATTTCTTTGGACAAACGTCCACTCCCCATCCCATAGACCCTTCGCCCAGCTCCAACACTCTCCCTCCACCTGGATCCATTCCTCTGGCATTTACTTGAACTCAATATGCTCATTGAGAACTTTCCATCTGAGTTTAGTTGTCTTAAATTCTCTGTATTCCCCCTCTCCCTATCCAACCTATCACCCTCTGATCAGACTGTACGCTGTATGCTTCAATCAACCCTGGCTATGTTATTCAGCCTGTGCCGATAAGGGAGGTGCTGCTGCAGTCTGGTGGACCCACCTCTACATTTCAGAGGCTGAGTGCCAGCTCTCAGATACCTCCACATGTCACCTGCTGGTCCATCACTCTACCATGGCACATCAGGCTATTTTATTTACTAAATCTGACCACATTTCACCTGGAGATTCCCACTCACTGGCCCACACCTCCCCCCCCCACTCACCCCCACCTAACAGTCCCGAAGCTGATGGCCCTCTGATAGCAGAGTTCGCTTTTATCTCCTCCTGAAAATCCACAAACAGAACTGCCCATGCAGACCCATTGCTTCAGCCTGCTCCTGCCATACAGAGGGGTTGCATGGATACATACGTGGGCCCAAGTTATACCTGTTTCTTCATGGGGTACGTAGGTCATTCCATTTCCAGTTCTATTCCAGCCCCCATCCATAACTCTTTCTCCAATATGTAGATATTATCATCGCTGCTGCTCCTCTTTCTTGTCCAGAATTGGAAAAGTTCGTTGTTTCCAATTTGCACCTCTCCCTCACATTCACCTCTCTACCTCTGACTCCTCCCTTCCTTTACTCGATATCTCTGCTTCTATTTCTGAGGATAGACCGGTCACTGATATCCAGTAATAACCGACCAACTCCCACAGCTACCTGGAGTATGCATCCTCACACCCTGTTTCCTGCAAAGGCTCCATTCCATTCTCTCAGTTCCTCCGTCTCCACCGCATTGCTTCTGATGATGTCAACTTCAAACATGTGGCCTCTGATATGTCCACCTTCTTCCTGAACTGAGAACTCCCCAGCACTGTTATTGACAGGGACCTCAACCAGTTCCGACCCATCTCCTGCACTTCTACCCTCAGCATCTTTCTTCCCTGCTGCAACAACGTTAGAGTTTCCCTTATCCTTACCTACCATCCCACCAGCATTCACATGCAGAAGATCATCAGTCTGCATTCCCCCACCTCCAGCGAGATGCCACCACCAGACACATATTTGCCTCCTCTCCCCTTTCCAGCTTCTGAAGTGACCATTTCCTCCAGGACACCCTGGTCCACTCGTTATTCACTGCCCACACCTCTCCCCCCCCACACACACACACACCACCTCCCCCAGGCCCCACCACAGGTACACTTCACTTTCCTCTGCCGAAGTTGTTACACTTTCCCATTTACCTCCTCCCTCGTCATTATCTAAGGTCCAAACATACCTTCCAGGTGAAGCAGCATCCTACCAACATTTCCCACAATCCGGTCTACTACATTCGCTGCTCACATTGTGATCTGCTCTACATTGGGGAAACTAAAGGTAGACTGGGTGACCACTTCACTGAATATCCAAGCTGTACCTCTGCAAAAGACCCTGAGTTTCCAGTTGCCTGCCAGTTTAATACCCCATCCTGTTCCCTGGCCAGTATCTCTGCGTCAGGCTTGCTGCAGTGTTCCAGGACATTTCAACGCAAGCTGGAAGAACAACACCTCATTTTCCGCGGGTGGACCCTGCAGCCATTCAGACTCAAAATAATGGTCAATAATTTTAGGGACTGAACTCCTCAATGCCCCCTACCCAGACACTAGGCCTAGTTCTCACGTGACCTTCCATTACTCACTCCCTATTGTTAGATACTAACAGTTTTCATGAACAGTTATTCAGCTTCTGCTGTATATTAATCAACAATTTCAGGGCTACATGCTGAATTTGGTTACATATGAACAATAAATCTTCGGGTAAAAAATGAGGTCTGCAGATGCTGGAGATCACAGCTGAAAATGTGTTGCTGGTGTTAGGACGGAGCTACCGTCCCTGGTGTTCGTTTGAAGGAGAGAAACACTGGATCTGATTCAAAATATAAGCTTTTACTGAGAGAGAGACGTACACAATACAGTGAGATGCTTACTGCTCACTGGAGAAAGCGCCTTCTGATCTATTGTTCTCTTTGTCTAGCTTTTAGCCCCTCGCATCCCAGTGCTACATCCTTATTTGGTAAGAAGCGGTATACTCTAATAGGATTGGTCCCAAAAGAGATAACATTCAGTTACCTCAGTATGAGCTACGTGCAATCTAACACGGTTTCAATGTCCTGTTATCTGTTCACCTTCCCTGTGGCCTCATTATGCCATCAGTGTTTCAGTCTGTTCTTAGTGTAACATAATGGCTTACTGTTGTCTAGTGAAGCTAACAATTTCCAGACTTGCTAATACTACCTTACGTGAGCACTACCTAACAATAAAGTTTCTGAACACAACCTAACCTTAATAATGCTTCCTAACACTGGTTAAAGCACAGCAGGCCAGGCAGCATCTAAGGAATAGGGAATTCGACGTTTCGGGCATTCGAATTTTCCTGATGAAGGGCTTATGCCTGAAACGTCGAATTTCCTATTCCTTGGATGCTGCCTGATGTGCTGTGCTTTAACCAGCAACACATTTTCAGCTACATATGGACAATGTAGTCCTTTCCTGTTCCTATAATAGTTGGTGTGTCTGTGACACCTGTGTTACGGCCGAAATCTGTTTCTTCTTTAAGATTCAAAGGAAAAAAGAATATTTTTTCTGATGATCCTGTAAATCTCAGGAACTCCACTTTGTTTAAAAAGACATTTTAGAGGCAGCTGAAATTTCATGAGATAATAGGAATAGATTATTTATGGTGGAGCACTCTGTGACCATGTTGAGCAAACTTGTCTACCCTGTCTCCAAAGGTTTTGATTACATATCACAGAATTACTTACAGCAAAAGTGGGGGGAACTCAACCCATTGTCTCTTCCAGCTTGGAATGACTATCTCTACTGTTAGTCTCCTGTATTGTCCCCATTGCCCTTCACATTTTGCTACGAGTGTCTGCTTTTTATTGTCATTATCCTGACAGATATGAACAATATGATAAATCTCAAACAAAAAGAAAACCAGAACTTAGAGGGCAAGCTCAGCAGGTCTGGCAGTATCTGTGAAGAGAAATCAAAGTGAATGTTTCAGGCCCGGTGACCCGACTCGATCTGTATTCCCAATGATTAAATGGTGTGTATATAAAATATAGTTCACTTTATCACATTTAATATTCTTTTAGTTCACATTGTCATTCAGCATTGCATCACCCAAATGTTGGCTGTTTCCTTGTTATGCATTAGATTTAATTCTGTCTGTCAGAAAGAGGGATGATGACTGGGGAATATCATTGTACTGCCCATGCAGTCTCCACAGGCACTACTCCCATTCCGCCCTATCTCCCACCCAATATCATGTTCACTCAAACCTGACTCATTAATTCATAAGTCTAAATGAATACTTTCATTGTAATTATCCCTTTTAGTTTTGGACAGATGCCAAAATGCGTAAAAAAATACGGTTTACATCAAATAAAACTGCATTTAGAAGTCTGTCAATTTATATAAATTAATTACTGAAGCATATTCCCTATGGAAGTTCAAAAGTTGCCTTATTAGAGCAGTGAGAGGAATATTCAGAGAAGTCCACACTTCCTATCTATGTTCAGGGCGGCTATGCCCAGTAACAGTCTGTTCGCTGGCGTTTGGTCCCGTGGAGGAGAGATCAGCACAGTCACAACATCCTGATTGTGATTGTTTTGGTGGGGGGCGGGGGGGTGGAAGGATTTTTGGAGAGATGGTTACAACATAGTAAACGGACAACAGAGCAGAATCATGTAGCCTACGAAAAGAAAATATTCTTATTCTCCCTCACAACTGACTTCACTAGAGCAATTGATGATGGGAGATGTGACCAATAGTCAGAAATGTCAACATGTAGTCCAGTCCAGATATAATGTGAACTGACTGTGCTGTATTGAAAGCTGGGACTGTTTGCTCTGACCGTGATTGATGTCAGTCTCGGTGCAATGTAACTGTGTCACTGGAGGGTTTCTCTCTCCTATTAGTAAGCGCTTCATTCAGTGCGCTAACCCACTGTAGTAACAGATGCGTCAGCTCCAACAGTAACAGAGATCAACAGATGCATGGATCTTAATCTGAGAATAGCGGACTGGAACATTGCAAAAATGGAAAGGAGGTTTTCCTTGAGTCTTTTCAAGATTTCCCCCTCTTGGGGATTTCTACCATATCGGATATCAGCAGTGCTGATGGCTATTCTGGGCGGGGTGAAGGGTGTGCTACTAACCTATTCTCGCTATTGTTGGCGTTCTCTACCTCTGTCCATTCATTAATCCCATAAACAAGTTTGAACTTCATTGCAATTTCTGTTACCTATATTTGTCAGAGGAAGAAACTATTGCCTTCAGTTTCGATTCAGTCTCCATTCATTATCCATGAATTGAAGACCCCTCCCTCACAAACATCTGCGAACAAAGCTGTGCACAACCACGAGATCCCTTTTTGCCCTGAACTGACTTATGTCTCGTGTTCTCTCTGTCACCAAACCTGTCCACTCCCAGCTCTTAATATTCACAATCTTCATCTCTGTGTCAGTGCTGTTGCTGAGCAAACCATTGGCTGTACGTTGCTCAAATTCAGACTAAAGATTTCAAGCTCTCTTCTGACCACTTTCCCAATTACAAATATCTCAATCACAAACTTGCTCTTGTCGCGTTACTTCATGATTAGGACAATGCATGAATGTAGGAATGTCGCTGGACGTAATTCAGAGCAAAATTTATTAAACGAAAGATAATGTTTCAAATGATTTGTTTCAAATCCACTACAGCTGATGACAGAACTGAAATAAAAATGATAAGAATTGGAATAAAAGTGAATTTCACGAAAACCAAATATAAAAGCAACATTTTGTCTGAAAACCTTCATCTTTCACTGATCACCTTCGGTAAAGAAATCTAGTGTTATTACCCAGTCTGGGTTAATTGTGACTTGAGATCCATGGCAATCTGCTTAACTTTATATTGGCTTGTGGAATGGCCTCAGAGTCAGGGCAATGAGTGATTGTCCCAAATGCTGCCCTTGGCAGAGATACCAACATCCCACGAATTAATAAAATTGAAGGTGAAATCAAATAAAGGATGATGCTCTAAATCTGAAATTATAGAAAGAAATGCAAAGAAACGAACAGAAAGTGCTGGGGAACGTTCCTGAACTGAAAGCAGCTGGAAAGGAGTGTGATTAATACCGTTGACAGGGAAGTCTGCTTTGAAGCGAAGGAGGGATCAATAGAGAAAGAGAGATATAGAAGAAAAACAGCAAACAAAGAGAGTGATGATCAGCTGGGCTGGAGATTTAATGTGAGATTCACCTCATCTATTTTTCGGCTTTCCCATCTTCCTGAAAATCATGCCCTTGTATATACAGGTATCCCCTACTTTTCCAAAGTTCGCTTTTCGCCACTTCTCTTTCCGACTGACTTACATTATGACATTGTTTCGCTAACCAAAAATAAATCCGAACAGGATTTTCACTTTTACGAAGAAAGTCGAATTTTTTCCCAGATAAATTAGTCCTACTGCACTTTACACCATATCAGCTTGAAAACGGTTTCGTAGGAACACTCAACTTACAAATACTGAGGGAAACCTGTATATATCTAAGATCATGTTTAAAGCGATTTGATTCCCTCTGTCTGTCCTCCCTAAGTGTGGTCATCTTCGTATATTCATTAATTACATATGGTCTCTCTGACTGGGGCAGCATGAGTTCATTTCTCCAGTTGCCCCTGAGAAGACCTTGAGCCCCTGCAGTCCACGTGTTTGATCAGATTTGGTTTCGTTTATTTTCGTCAAATGTACAATGGAAAGGTTTGTTTTTATTATAATGCAGGCACATGACTCTAAACAAGAAAACAGAGATCACAGGGTCCTTGGACAGAGTAGGGCATACAATGGTTACAGCTTCACAGGAGGTGGGCAAAGTAAGATCGACATTAGCAAGATTAATATTGTTTAAAAAGTGAGACATGTCAATTTGTCAGTCTAATAATGGTAGGGAAGGAAGTGTTCCTGAGCATGCTGGTCCATGTTTTCAAACTTCTGTGTCTCCTCCCTGTTGGAAGAGTTTGTAGGATATCATTCCTGTTTTGGGGGAGATCTTTGATGTTGCCAGCCTTTCTGCGACAATGACAAGTACAAATGGGCGAAAGGTTGTCTTCCGTGATGGTTTGGACTGTGCACAAAACCGTCTGTAGTTTCTTTTGGTCCTAGGCAGAGCAGTTACCATGTCAGGTCATTATGCACCCGAACAGAATGCTTTGAGTTGCCGGTATGCAGAGCACTGTGAGCCGAGCGGTTTCAAAATAGTTAGATGCAATAATTGGCTGTTAAATGGATACCCACGTTCTGGTTGCTGTTTTGACAACAATTGAAATTTAACTGATAATTTTAAATTATGTCCTCCATACCAAAACCTTGTTGAATGCATTGTATTGCCAACATCGAACCAATGAACCATTCACCTGCTTCAAACGAATATAGAAGCCATCACCATCACAACGAAGGACAAAGAAACAGAAACAAAGGGAAGGAGGGAGAACGCAGCGAGCGAAACAGATGGACAGTCAGTCAAAGAGAGAAAGGAAACAAAACAAGGAAACAAACAGTTGCATGTGCAGGGAGAAGGGAAGATAATACGTTCAGGGAAAGTAACAGAAGACAGGGAAAAGGAAAACACAGGGAAATAGGCAGTGTGAGAGAAACAGTGAGAGACAAAGTTCACAGGGAGCTGGGGATAGGGTCAAGGGGAACTGGGGGAATGGGAGGACCTGGGGGTGAGGACCGGAGAAACCTGATCGTGAGCACTGGAGGGAGCTGGGGGTAGGGAGATGAGGATTTATTTTGTCCTGTGCCAAAATATCCAGGAAGATCAAGGTAAGCATGGATGTACTGAACGATGGCTGTAAAACATGTCTGAGAGGCATATAGGTTACGCTGCACAGGGCGTGCGCTAGGCGAGGTCAATATGAACAAAATCAGCATTATCTGAGATTGGAGAGCCCATTCATCAGGCTAATAACAGCTAGGAAGAAGCTGTTCCTGAACTTGCTGCTCTGTGTGTTCAAGCGTCTGTATCTTTTAGCCTGATGGAAGAGGTTGTGGGAGATCTTTACAGGCATATGATGTGTCTTTGGTAATGTTAGAACAAAGAACATTGCAGTACAGGAACAGGCCATTCGGCGGTCCAAGCCTGCGACGATCCAAATCCTCCATCTCAACCTAAAGGTCTGTATCCCTATGCTCCCTGCCCATTCATGTATATTTCTCGAAACATCTTAAATGGAGCACCACTGGTCACAGTTCTCCATTTTGAGAAACTCCCTTCCCCAATTACGCTCTGTCCCCTCTTGCCAATTAAATTCTTTATCCATGTAGCTAGCACACCCTGGACACCATGTGACTTCACTTTCTCCATTACCCGACCATGGGAAATCTTATCAAAAGTCTTTCTGACGTCCATGTGCATGACATCTACAGCCCCTCCCTCATCAATCAACTTTGTCACTTGCTCAAATAATTCTATTAAGTTGGTAAGACATGACCTTCCCTGCACTAAATCATGTTGCCTATCACTGATAAGACCATTTTCATTCAAATGAGAATAGATCCTATCCCACAGTATCTTCTTTCGCAGCTTCCCTACCCCAGACGTCAGGCTCACCGGTCTATAATTAACGGGATTATTCATGCTACCCTTCTTAAACAAGGAGATTAGAAACTTTCCAGTCCTCTGGGACCTCAGTTGTGTTCAAGGATGTTACAAAGATATCTGTTAAGGCCCTAGTTATTTCCTCTCTCTCTTCCCTCAGTAGTCTTGGACAGATGTTGGCAGCCTTTCTACGGCAACGAGCCGTGTAAATCGAGTCAATGGTTGAGAGATTGGAGTCCGTCATAGTCTGCGCTGTGAACACAATCTTCTGTAATTTCTGACGGACTTGGGCAGAGTGTTGCCGTACCAGGCCATTATGCACCCGGACAGTATGTTCACAATAGTGCATCTGTAGAAGTAGTGCATGCTAAATATCCTGAGCCAAGTGAGGAAGGAGAGACGTTTTTGAACCATCTTGTCTGTGACACCTATGTGAGAAGTCCCGGGTAGGTTGCCAGTTATCATCACTCCGAGGGACTTGACGCTCTGCACTGTCTTGACCGTTGATGGAGATAGTGGCTTGTTCCCCTCCTTTCATTCTAAAGGCAATGATCAGTTCTTTACCTTTGCCGAATTTGAGAGCGAGTTTATTATCATTCCACCATGCCACCAAACCCACTATCTCCTTTCTGTGTTCAGACTCATCGTTGTTTGATATCTCTCCTGCTTTGGTGATGTCATCAGCAAACTTATAGTTGGCATTGCTTGGAATTTGGCAACACCTCCACGTGTGTACCGGAGTACAGTAGGGGGCTGAGGACACAGCCGTGTGTGTACCGGAGTACAGTAGGGGTCTGAGGACAGAGCCGTGTGTGTACAGGGAGTACAATAGGGGGCTGAGGACACAGCAATGTGTGTACAGGGAGTACAGTAGGGGGCTGAGGACACAGCCCTGTGTGTGTACAGGGAGTACAGTAGCGAGCTGAGGGACAGGCCGTGTGTGTACAGGGAGTACAGTAGGGGGCTGAGGTCACATCTTTTGTTGCATAGGGAGTACAGTCGGGGGTGATGACACAGCCGTATGTGTACAAGGAATACGGTAGGGGGCTGAGGCAACTGCTGTCAGAGCACAGGGAGTACAGTAGGACTGAGGCCACAGCCGTGCGTGTACAGGGAGTGCAGTAGGGGGCTGAGAGCACAGACGTGTGTGTCCAGGGAGTACAGTATGGGGCTGAGGACACAGCCGTGTATGTAGGCAGTACAGTAGGGAGCGGAGGACACAGCCATGTGTGTACAGGGAGTACAGTAGGGGGCTGAGGACACAGCCCTGTGTGTACAGGGAGTACAGTAGGGGGCTGAAGACACAGCCGTGTGTGTACAGGGAGTACCACAGCGAGCTGAGGGACACAGCAGTGTATGTACAGGGAGTACAGTAGGGTGCTGAGGACACAGAAGTGGGTGTAGAAGGAGTAAAGTAGGGGGCTGAGGGACACAGCCGTGTGTGTACAGGGAGTACAGTAGGGGGCTGAGGGTCTCAGCCGTGTGTGAACAGGGAGCACAGTAGCGAGCTGAGGAACACAGCTATGTGTGTACAGGAGTACAGTAGGTGGCTGAGAGCACAGCCGTGTGTGTACAGGGATACCGTAGGGAGCGGAGGACGCAGTCGTGTGTACACAGGGAGTACAGTAGGGAGCTGAGGACATAGCTGTGTGTGTACAGGGAGTACAGTAGTGGGCTGAGGGACACAGCCCTGTGTGTACAGGGAGTACAGTAGGGGGCTGAGGGACACAGCCCTGTGTGTACAGGGAGTACAGTAGGGGGCTGATGACAAAGCCGTGTGTGTACAGGAGTATGGAAGTGGGCTGAGGGACATGCCGTGTGTGTACAGGGAGTACTGTAGCGAGCTGAGGGGCACAACTGTGTGCGTACAGGGAGTACAGTAGGGGGCTGAGGTCACATCTTTTGTTGCATAGGGAGTATAGTCGGGGGTGATGACACAGCCGTGTGTGTACAAGGAATACGGTAGGGGGCTGAGGCCAGAGCTGTCAGAGTACAGGGAGTACAGTAGGACTGAGGGCAAAGCCGTGCGTGTACAGGGAGTACAGTAGGGGGCTGAGGACACAGCCGTGTGTGTACAGGGAGTACAATAGTACCGAGGGCACAGCCGTCGGTGTACAGGGAGGACAGTAGGGGGCTGAGGACACAGCCGTGTGTGTACAGGGAGTACTGTAGGGGGCTGAGAGCACAGCCGTGTGTGTACAGGGAGTACCATAGTGGGCTGAGGACATAGCTGTGTGTGTCCATGGAGTACAGTATGGGGCTGAGGACACAGCCATGTATGTAGGCAGTACAGTAGGGAGCGGAGGACACAGCCATGTGTGTACAGGGAGTACAGTAGGGGGCTGAGGACACAGCCCTGTGTGTACAGGGATTGCCGTAGCGATCTGAGAGACACAGCCGTGTGTGTACAGGGAGTACAGTAGGGGGCTGAGGACACAGCTGTGTGTGTACAGTGAGTAGAGTAGGGGGCCGAGAGCACAGCCGTGTGTGTACAGGGAGTACAGTAGGGGGCTGAGGACACAGAAGTGGGTGTAGAAGGAGTACAGTAGGGGGCTGAGGGACACAGCCTGTGTGTACAGGGAGTACAGTAGGATGCTGAGGACACAGCCGTGTGTGTACAGGGAGTACAGTAGGGGTCTGAGGGTCACAGCCTTGTGTGTACAGGGAGTACAGCAGCGAGCTGAGGGACACAGCTGTGTGTGTACAGGAGTACAGTAGGGGGCTGAGAGCACAGCCGTGTGTGTACAGGGAGTACAGTAGGGGGCTGAGTACACAGCCGTGTGTGTACAGGGGGTACAGTAGGGGGCTGAGGGTCACAGCCGTGTGTGTACAGGGAGTACAGTAGCGAGCTGAGGGACACAGCCGTGTGTGTACAGGGATACTGTAGGGAGCTGAGGACGCAGCCGTGTGTGTACAGGGGGTACAGTAGGGGCTGAGGACATAGCTGTGTGTGTACAGGAAGTACAGTAGGGGACTGAGAGCACAGCCATGTGTGTACAGGAAGTACAGTCGCGAGCTGAGGGACACAGCCATGTGTGTACAGGGAGTACAGTAGCGAGCTGAGGGACACAGCCGTGTGTGTACAGAAGTACAGTAGGGGGCTTAGAGCACAGCCGTGT
The DNA here is from genome assembly GCF_020745735.1 of Hemiscyllium ocellatum. Taxonomy (NCBI): domain Eukaryota; kingdom Metazoa; phylum Chordata; class Chondrichthyes; order Orectolobiformes; family Hemiscylliidae; genus Hemiscyllium; species Hemiscyllium ocellatum. The sequence continues at coordinate 56,200 of NW_026867747.1, forward strand.
GTGTACAGCAAGTACAGTAGCAAGCTGAGGGACACAGCCGTGTGTGTACAGGGAGTACAGTAGGGGGTTGAGGAACACAGCTGTGTGTGTACAGGGAGTACAGTAGGGGGCTGAGGGACACAGCCGTGTGTGTACAGGGAGTACCGTAATGAGCTGAGGGACACAGCCGTGTGTGTACAGGGCGTACAGTAGCGAGCTGAGGGACACAGCCATGTGTGTACAGAAATACAGTAGGGGGCTGAGGTCACATCTTTTGTTGCATAGGGTGTACAGTCGGGGGTGATGACACAGCCGTATGTGTACAAGGAATACGGTAGGGGGCTGAGGCCACAGCTTTCAGAGTAAGGGAGTACAGTAGGGGACTGAGGACACAGCCGTGTGTGTACAGGGAGTACAGTAGGGGGCTGAGGGACACAGCTGTGTGTGTACAGGGAGTACAGTAGGGGGCTGAGGGACACAGCTGTGTGTGTACAGGGAGTACAGAAGGGGGCTGAGAGCACAGCCGTGTGTGTACAGGGAGTACAGTAGGGGTTGAGGAACACAGCTGTGTGTGTACAGGGAGTACAGTAGGGGGCTGAGGACACATCCTCCAGGAGCTCCAGTGTTGTGTGTTATTGTGGCGGTGTTGCAGATACCTATCTTCACTAATTGTAGTCTGTGGGTCAGAAACTGGGGGATCCAGTGCAGAGGGTGGAGCCACGACTAAGGTCACGGAATTTTGAGATCAGTCTGGAGGGGATAATGATGTTTAAGTTGGAGTTGGCGTCAATGAGCAGGAGTCCGATGTAGGTGTCTTTGTTGTCCAGATGTCCTAGGGATGAGTACATGGCTCGGGATACGCCATCTGTTGTGGATCCGTTACATCAGTCGGCATATTATAGGGGACCAAGTAAGGCTGGGAGATTGGAGGTGGGCCATAACCAGCCTTTCAAATCACTCCATGTTTATTGAGGATAGATCCATTTGGCGGTAATCATTAAGTCATTAAAGCATGAGCTTTCTCACTTACAAGGTTGATGTTATGATTTGGAGATGCCAGTGTTGGACAAGTGTGTACAAAGTTAAAAATCACACAACACCAGGTTATAGTCCAACAGGTTTAATTGGAAGCACAATGATGAAGGTTGATGTTGGTCTTTTTGAATCAGGTTGGGATTTCGGCTTATGGGAGGGAAAGGCTGAAATTGTATGTGAGTACCTCTGTCAGTTGGTCCTCACAGGATCTGAGTGCTCAGCCGGGAACACTATCCATGGCTGTCGCTTTCCTTGATTTGACCAGCAGGAAGACTGATCATACCTGCAGCGGTGACAGCGGGCACAGGTAGATCCGAGGCTGTCGGGGCAGGTTTCAGCCTGGCAGTCACACAATTATTCATCATAGACATCCCCGACCGACCTCCATCGTCATCAATACACAGTGACATGGTTGGTGTGAGCACCAATGAGTTAGTATTGAGACGGAGTGACATCAATAGACTGGGCTTGTGCGCCATAATGAAGTAAACTCACAGCAAAAGGGGGTAGGGTGTGCTTCTACTGAGAGTCAGTGTTGCAGGGAGTGAAGACTTTATAGGTGTAATTCAAGTCAAGCCACTGCTTCTGTCTGGTATTTTCAAAGGATTGATCCTGTTACGCCAGTATTGTTGATTTAAACAAAACAGGTGCAATTTATCACAGCATTCAGCAACAATATGTCATCGAATACTGAACACCCTTTAATAACAGAAAAGTCTAAAATGTTCAATATTAGAAACACTGCTTTCATGTTCGTGTTCAAATCAGATAACCTGTCCCATCGAGATGCTCAACTTGGAACTATTTTTAAAAAAGATTTTTTTGTATGTGGGCATCGCTGGATGTGCCCAGTATTTCTTGCCCTTCCGCAGTTGCCCTTGAGACGGTGGTGGTGAATTGCTTTCTCGAACTGCTGCAACCTACCTGCTGTGCGGTGACTCACTAGTGACTAAAGAGGGAATTCCAGGGTTTTCACGCAGCAATAGTGAAGGAACGGCAATGCATATCCAAATCAGGATGTTGACTCGCTTGGAGGGGAATTTGAAGGTGGTGGTGTTCCCAAAAGTCTACTGCCCTTATCATTCCAGATGGAAGTGTTCGTGAGATTGGAAGGAGCTGTCTGAGGATCTTTGGGGAATTTCTCCATTGTCTCTTGGAGATAGTGCACACTGCTGCTCCTGAGTGACCCTGGTGAAGGGAGTGAATGCTTGTGGATGTGGTGCAAATCAAATGGGCTGTTTTGTCCTGGATTGTGTCAACCTTCTGTAGTGTTGTTGGGGCTGCACTCATTCAGGCAAGTGAGGATATTCCATCTCATTCCTGACTTGTGCCTTGTAGATAATGGACAGGCTTTGGGTAGTCAGGAGGTGAGTCACTCGTGCAGTATTCCTACCTCTGATCTGCTCTTAGATTCATGTGGCGAGTCCAGTTGATGTTTTGGTCAATTAACACCCCCCCCCCAGCCCCCACCACCCCTCCCCCCACCACCACTACCACCAGAATATTGATAGTGGGGGAGTTTAGTGATGATACTGCTGCTGAATACAAAGTGGTTATATTGTTTCTTATTGATGACAGTCATTGTCTGAATTTATGTGGCGCAAATATTACTTGCCACTTGCCAGCCCAAGCCTGGATATTGCTTTGGGAATGGATTACTTCCATATCTGAACATTTGCGAATGGAGATAAACATTGTGCAGTCATCATAGAATATCCCCAATTCTACCTTATGATGGAAGGAACGTCATTGTTCAAGCGGCTGAAGATGTTTGGATCGAGAGCATTATCCTAAGGGACTACAGCAGAGATGTTCTGGAGCTGAGATGACTGACCTCCAACAACAATGACCATCTTCCTATCTGTCAGGTATGACTCCAATAATGGAGTGTTGGCCAGCGATACCGTTTTTGCTTGGGGTCCTTGATGTCACATTTGGCAGAATGCAGCCTTGATGTCAAGGGCTGGAATTCAGTTCCTTTTTCTATGTTTGAGCCAAGGCTGTGACGAGGTCAGGAGCTGCGTGACCCTGGCAAAACCCAAACTGGGCGTCACTGAGCAGGTTAGTTTTGAGGAAGTGCGGTTTGATAGCACTGTTGATGACACCTTCCATCATTTTACTGATGATAGAGAGTGGACTGATAAGGCTGTATTTGGACGGGTCGAATTTGTCCTGCGTTTTATGTACAGAACATACTTGAGCAGTTTTTCCCCATTGTCGGTTTGTCAACATACTGGAACAGCTTGGCTAGGAGAGCGGGATGGTCTGGATCACAAGTCTTCAGGACTATTGCCGGCATGTTATCAGGGCCTATAGTCTTTACAGTATGCAGTGCCTTCAACCGTTTCTTGATACCAGTGAATCGAATTTGCTGAAGACTGCTATCTGTAACGATGGGGATGACCGGAGGAGGCCGAAATGAATCATCCACTCAAAACTTCTGACTGAAGATTGCAACGAAAGCTTCAGTCTTATATTTTGCACTGTTGTGCAGGGCTCTTCCATCTTTGAGGTTGGGGATATTTGTGGAGACTCCTACTCTGGTGAGTTGTTTAATCGTCAGCCACCCTTCAGGATCAGATTAGCAGGACTGCAGAGATTAATTTTGATGCATTGGTTCTGTGATCGCTAAGCTCTATCTGTCCCTTGCTGTTTATGCTATCTAGCACGCAAGTATTACTGTTTGGATGCTTCAGCTGATGAACATTTTATCTTTATATATTCCTGGTTCTGCTCCTGGCATGCCCTCCTGCATTCTCCATTGAACCAGGTTTAATCCTCTGGATTGATGGTAATGATTGAGTGGGGGACATGCAGGGCCATGATGTTACAGAATGTGCTGGAGTATAGTTCTGCTGCTATTGATGGTCCACAGTGTCTTATGGACGGTTAGTCTTGAGTTGCTAGATCTGCTGAAAGTCTGTGTCATTTAGCATGGTGATAGTACCACACAACACAATAGAGTTTATGGAGACAATAGACTTTGTCTCCACAAGGACAGTGTGGTGGTCACTTTTACCGATACTGTCATGGACATATACCTCTGCAGTTGGTAGAATGGTAAGGACGAGGTCAGGTATGTTTTTTACCCTCTCGTTCATTGCCTCAACACATTCTGCAGACCCAATCTAGTACCTATGTCCTTAGGAGCCGACCAGCGTGATCAGTAGTGCTGCTGTAAAACCACTCTTGACAGTCGAATTTGAAATCCCCCAGCCAGAATACACTTCGTGCCCTTGCAACAGTCAAAGTTTTCGCCAAGTGTTGTTTAACATGGAGAAGGACTGATTCAGCTGAGGAACGACGTTACGTGGTAATCAGTGAGAGTCTCCTTTGTCCATGTTTAATTTCTGTTGTTTCTGTAAGGTATGATTCCGTGAGTATGATTATGTCAGGCTGTTGCTTAACTATTCTGTAAGGCAGTTGTTCCAATATTGGCACTTGACTTCAGACGTCAGTAAGGAAGACTTTTCAGGTTCTACAGTGATGTTTCTAATGTTGACTTTTCCGGTGCCCATTTCGATGCCAGGTGGTCCATCCGGTTTCATTTGTTTGAATCTTTGTAGTGATTGGTACAACTGAATGACCGATTAGACCTTTTCAGGGGGCGATTGAGAGTCAATGACATTGCTTTGGGTCTGGAATGGCATGTCAGGTTCCTTCATTGCAGGATATTAGTGAACCAGATGGATTCTTCTGACAATCGGCAATGATTTCATTCTCATCAGTAGATTCTTAATTCCAGGGATATTTTTACATTATTGAATTGAATTTCCACCATCTGCAGTGGCGGGATTCAACCTGGATCCACAGAACAGGAGCTGATTTTTCCGGATTGATAATCTATCGGTAATACCATGAGATCTACTTGGAACCACATGTTTTACTCAGCTGCCATTTCTTGTGCTGCCCTGTTTTTCATTCATTGCTTATGTTATTCTGGAATCTCATCCTTCATTAAATCCTGATGGAAATACACAGTCATGAACACCTTCTCGACTGCTCGAATTTCATTCAGTCTGTTTAGTTTGAACAGACATTTCAAGGCAGCTGTACACCAGAGAAGAGCAGGAAAAGATAATAGGTGATAGTGCACTGTACCTGTCACCGGACCAGCATGCCTGTCCAGGAAGTATCTATTGTGGGTCAGAGAACCTCACTTATTATGGAGTGGATGGAGGCTAATCAGCCCATTTTGGAGTCACAAGCTCTCCAACTGCACAATTGGAGATCGAGAGAGTGTGTGAAGAGAGATTGTGTGTGAGAGAAATAAACAGAGAGAAAGCAAGTGAAGGGAGATAAACTGAGAGAGGATTGAAAGGGGAGCGACTGACTGAGTGCGAGAGGAAGAGGTGTTAGATGAGGGTGAAGTCAGATAGATCAGAAGACTGCATTACGGTAGATAAATATGGACAGACAGAAGTTAGAAGCTTTATTTAGAAATTCCTCTGGACGGCAAGCCCTTTGCCTGGGTGCCGTACACTGTGAGCACTGTGCTGATACTGGCTGTCATCCCAAATAATTTATTTCCAACAATATCACAGAGCTGGGTTACTGACAGCTAAACAGAACCCATTCGGTCAATAGATTGGTTCCATAGAGAAAGCATAGTTTTTATATAGACTGTGCCAAGAGCAGCAGGAAATGATAACCACCACCACCCCCTCCACGACTCCCCCACCCCCCCCCCGCCCACACCGATACTGTATGAGAGACTAGGCCAGAGAATCTTAGTGAGGGTACTCACTGACAGACGTGAAATCACGATCTTAGTTGTGGGTCAAATAATGATTGATAAAGTTTGCATACCACTTTCCTAGTGATGTAATTTACATTTCACTTTATATAGCTCAATATCAGGAGTGTATTTTAACAGCTTTATCTCTTTGTACTTTGGTGTGTGCAGAAAATCATTTTGGTTCTGAATTTTATATTGCATAAACGCATTTCATTAATATTATCTCTGCTCATTCCTCATTCTGGGTGTACTCTTGAATCTGTTCTTCATATGATTATAAAGAGTTACATTGCAATTCTGGTAACTGGGGGACATCACTGTCCCTCCACCCAATCTAAAAAGCCATGTCCCCCAGCCCTCTCCATCTTCTGTCTTTTCCCCGATATCATAATCACAATGTTATTGAAGTCCATTAAATGACACTTCATGACAGTTCCTTAACATCGAAAACATCAACAGCACGACCCACACCTGCCCTCCCTGATCCTGGAATAACAATCTGAACTGTGTTTGTCATGTGCAATTCTCTGTTCACGTATCCATGCCGTTTGTTTGTTGTAACCCACGATGTTTTTGGCACATTTTGCTATCAGATCATGGATGATAGTTGTTTTCTCAATGTTTTACAGATATTGCAATGACTGATCAGTAGTGACAGGATTTATTTCTGTATTTATGAACAGAGAAGCATGCTTATGTTCCGTTAAACTTCTGGCCTTACTTCCATATACAAGGCTGACTGAATGATTACACACAATCAATCTGCCATCTTCAACATTCCTTCCTTCAGTCACACTCGCATATCACACCCAGAATGCATAAATGTTCAACGTTATTTTGAATTTTAATAAAGTAGCATTGAATTCAAAGGGGTTAACTGGAGCTATTTGTTCAGCCATTGTAATGATGTCAGTCTCCATGCATCGTATGCGTCGCTAGAGTTTCTCTCTTCTATCAATAAGGGAATGTTTTCAGTGTTTTATACCATGGTGTGAGCGGGAGCATGTCCAACAAAAATAAGAGGGATTAGCAGCTTCAGAGAGAAGGGCAGGAGAGCTGAAAATCTGGGATCATTAGACTGGAATGTTCCAACAATGGACAGGGGTTTATCCGAAGGTCTTTACTGGCTTTCACAGCCTTGGATATCATTAGCATATCGGATTGAAGATGTACTGATGGTTATTCAAGCTGGTTACTATCCTATCCTTGCTACAGTTGGTGTTCCTGGTAGGTCACTCTGTCTGTTTATTCAAATGATCTGAATTGAATCGATTCTGATGATATGCAGATATTGTAAAGGTGCAAGCCGGCATTTTCAGCTCCAATCAAATTTCCATTCTTTAGAAATTAAAACTAGCAAATTATTATTTACAACTTGCTCACCAATACGCGACAGGAAAACACACTGTTCTCAGCCTCTTTGATTCATTTCCTCCTGCAAAGTGTACGTCTCCATCTCCTCCCCACATACCAGTCCTGTCCATTACCACCGTTAAGACGTCCAAGTCTCCTCCTCAGCCTCAGTTCAATTCCTGAATAAACCATCGTTTGTTCCTTTGTTAATTCCAGATATATCTGTTTCAAGTCCCTTCTAACCATGTGTCCAATACAAAATAAATGCACGTGAGATGTTTGACTTGTTCTCTGCACAAAATCTGAAAGATGGGCAGACAGTGTATGGTGGGTCACGTCATTGCCTCGTATTCTAGAGCCACAGAATAATAATCTGTTGATGTCGCCTTGCCTTATGCCCATTAGAGAAGGCAGTGTGTCATTCTTCTCTGGTCAAGTTTCTGTTTAACTGCAAACCCACGGCAATTTTTTGCACTATTTATTGTCCTGTGGGACAGCTGAACCAGCCACTCAGTTCAAGATCGGCATAACATCCTGGCCTGACCATGGCTACACACATCCCGTGAGAGCAGAACAGAAGGAATAATAGCTCCCTTCCTCTGCCTGCATCCCATATTCCAACGGCTCATTTCCATTAATGTAGGTAGCCATTCACTATTTTAGATGTATCCTTTGTGATTGAGTCTCTTCCAAGAGTGATGTCCATCCCCAATGTCACCTCTGGTGCTGGTTCTTTATTAATGCTGACCTCCAGATGTAAGGATGTTTTTAAATTCTACGTCAGTGGCAGTGCATTGTAAATGAATTGTTTCCTGTGTCACAGAAAAGAATTGGAGCCAACTAAGTGAGGGAAAGGAATTATCGTGATCAACCCTGAGAGTGTTGCTTAGGCAGTATTTGGGGTATTGTGGGCAGATTTTCTTTCCTTTATACGGAGTGATCTCCTTATCACAGAGAGAGTGAAGAGGAGTTCAACCAGATTAATTCCTGGGATGATGGCACCATGAGGAGTGACTGAAGGTTGATCTGTAGCGCTGTGAGAGAATAAGAGGTGATTGCATTGAATCCTGAGAGGGATGAACAATCACTTCTTATATTCTAAACAGTCAATGAGAAGGTGATAAATTCCATGCCTGCTATTTCACTCAGGATGCATGATTCGGAACATTTTAAGTGTCTGGGCGGATGTTACGACCACCCACCCCAACCCCTACTCCCCATTGAGAGAGATGGAGAGGTCCAAGTTTTGAATAAACTCTCCCCACATTAATATAGTTCAGTTGGTGTGTGATCCTGCACTGAATGTTATATTATCCACCACCCTGACAGCAGCCACATTACCTTCATTCTAAAACAGTTGACTGTTTCCAACAGTTTCTGACCTTCATGAAGAACATGAATCTATCTTCTCAGAGATGCAAGGTACTTCCTTCCGGTTTAGACCAGAAGACTATAAGACATTGGAGCATAAATTAGGACAGTTAGCCCATCGGGTCTGCTCCGTCATTCAATCATCGCTGATAGGTTTCTCAAACCCATTCTCCGACCTTCTCTCCATAATCTTTGATCTCCTGGATAATCAAAAACTATCGATCTCCGTCTCACATATACTCAATGACCTGCCCCCACAGCCTTCTGTGGCAATAAATTTCAAAGATTCGCCATTCTATTGTTAAATAACTTTCTCCTTATCACTGTTCTAAAAGGTGTTCCCTTTCATCTAAGGCTGTGCCCTCTGATTCTAATCCAATGGAAACATCTTATCAACACCCACTCTCTCCAGGTCATTCAGTATCCTGTCTATTTCACATTCCCTCTCATCCTTTCAAACTTTATCAAGTATGGACCCGGAGTACTCAAACATTCCTCATGCAATCAGCTTTTCATTCCTATGACCATTCTCGTGAAAATCTTCTGAACACGCTCCAGGACCAGTACATCCTTCCTGAGGTATGGAGCTCAAAAATGAGCACAATACTCCAAATGTGGTCTGACCAGAGCAGGATACATTCAGTTCTTATATTCAATTTTTCTCGTAGTAAATGCTCCCAATCATAATTGCAAATACTCTCCTAAATGCGGCCTCAACCTGCAAGCTGACCTTGAGAGAACCCTGCACTAGAACTCCCAAGTCCCTTTGCACTTCAGATTTCTGAATTTTCTTGCCATTTGGAAAATAGACTATGCCTCTATTCTTCGTGCTAAAGTGCATGGCCTCACACTTTCCAACGATGGAATACATCTGACGATCTCTTTATCTGACCAAATCCTTGTTCAGCCTCTCCGCTTCCTCAATATGGCCTGTCCATCTGCCTATCTTTGTATCGTCTGCAAACCCAGCCAGAATGCCCTCAATTCCCTCATCTAGATTGTTAATGTAACAAGTAAAAACTTATGATTCCAACACAGAGCATTCTGGATCACCACTTGTCCCCGGCTGCCATCCTGAGAAGTACACTCTTATCCCCACTCTCTGCTTTCTGCCAGACAGATAAGCTTCTATCCATGTCACTACCTCGCCTCTGACAGCACGGGCACTTATCATACTCAGTAATCTCCTGTGTGACACCTTGTCAAAGGCCTTCTTGAATTCCAGATGGATAACATCCAATGGCTGTGCTTGGTAGAGCCTGCTAATTTCCTCTTCAAAGAATTTCAATAGATTTGTTAGGCATGAACCTCCCTTGATGAAATCATGCCGACCTTGCCCTATTTTACCAAACACTTTCAAGTATTCAGAAAATTCATCCTTCACAATGGATTCCAGGATCTTACCCACGACAGAGGTTAAACTATTCTTGGTGGGTATTTTTGTCTTTTTCCTTACTCCCTTGTTAAAAAGGGGTGTCACGTTAGTGGGTTTCCGATGGTCTGGGATCGTTCCTTACTCTAGTGATTGCTGAAAGATCACCATGATTGCCTCCACTCCCTCTTCAGTATCTTCCTTATAACACTGGGATGTAGTCCATCTGGTCAAGGCTATTTACCCACCTTCGACCATTACATTTTTTATCTAGCATGTTCTCCATGGTGGGGGCCATCATACTCAGCTCTGGCTCCACAATATCTTAAATGTTTAAGCTACAACTCGTGCCTTCCACCATGAAAACTGACGCAAAATAATTATTCAGTACTTTTTCCATTTTCTCGTTCCCCACTACCATCTCTCCAGTCTCATTTTCCAGCAGTCCAATGTTCACTTTTGCCGCTCTTTTATACTTTATATATCGAAAGAAACTGTTACAATCTTCCTTTATATTACTGGCTAGCTTACCCCAACATGTAATAATCTTCCTCCTTATTTTATTTCGTTTGCCCTCTGTTTTGCCTTTGTATGTTTTCCAATCCTCAGGTTTCCCACTGCATTTTGTAACATTATATCATTTCTCTTTTGCTTTTATGCTATACCTGACTTCCCTCGTCAGCGATGGTTGTCCCATCCTCCCTATACAAGTCTCTTTTTCCTCGGGATAAATCTCTGCTGTATCCTGAATTACTCCAAAAATCTCCTGCCATTGCTTTTCCACTGTCTTTCCTGCTGGGCCCGTCTCCCATTCAATTCTACCCAGCTCCTCACTCATGTCTGTGCAATTGCCTTTATTCAGCTGTAATACCGTTACTTCTGATTCTATCTTCTCCATCTGAAACTGCAGAGGAAATTCAATCGTATTATGATCACTGTCACCTTAAGCTCCCCTCATCTAATCTGCCTGCACAAGCTGCTCCAAAAGCCATCTCGTAGACTTTCCACAAATTCCTTTTCCTGCCAACCACTATCAATCTGAATTCCCAGTCCATCTGTAAAATAAAATCCCACATGATCACTGTAACTTTGTCTTCCCTACAGATCTTTCCAGCTCCGGTTGTATCTTACACCCCAGCTCCCTGTATATAACTCCAACTGCATTTTTTCACTTTTTTGATTGCTCAATTCTACCGACACAGATTCTACACCATCTGACCTTATTACATTTCTTATTATTGATCATTGATTCGATTCCAATCTTAATACTGAGACAACTCTATCTCTCTGCCCACCTGCCTATCTTTTCGGCAGGATGAATATCCTTGAATATTCAGTTCCCAATCCGGATCCTCTTGCAGCAATGTCACTGTAATGCCCACTATGTCGTACCTGCCAATTTATGGATGAGTTACCTTATTCCTTATACTGCATGCTTTCTGATATAATAGTTCAGTCCTGTATTACCCGTCGCTCTTCTCATTGTCATTTGTTTGTCCAGCCGTTGGTACCGACACGGACCCTGACCACTGGATCATTCCCCTCCCGCTCCAAGTTCTGCAACCCAGATGATATATCCCAAACCCGAGCACCATGTAGGCAACACAACCTTCAGGACTCTTAATCCCGATCACGGATAACAGTATCTATGCTTTTAACTATACTATTTCCAATTATTCAGCAATGGCCAGCATGGTGACACAGTAATGCTGCCTCACAGTGCTAGGGACATGGGTTCATTTCTAATCTATGCACCCTGTCTGTGTGGACTTTGTAGATTCACCCGTGTCTGCATTGGGAGCATTAACTCTTTTTTTCTCTCCACAGTACGTCTCTGTGTTTGCTTCAGATTTCTACCATCTGCAGCATTTTTGCTTTTGTTCGATGGAGAAATGCAGCAAATGTGACAGGTGTTTGTAAAAGCAGTCGTGGTTCGCCGGTTCCTCTGGGTCTTTAGGAATCTTGCCCGGCCACTTGTCTTAGTGAAGTGTCCCTGGATGCCCATTCCATCTGTCTCAGTTCCCATGGTCCATCTTCACTACATGCAGCTGTCACTTATGCCATCCCTGGGACTCCCCACATCCCATTGCCTGGCACTAGATACTCCCTTCGCAGGACTGTGCACACAACGACACTGGGAACTTTCTGACCCGCTGGGGATGCTGGGTAAAGACCCTGCCATTGAAAAGAACAGAATAACTGGAATCCAATTGAATAGCAAAGCTGAGTAAACAGGCGGAATCATATCCATCTGCTCTGACGTTTTCTAATCTTCTGTTTATCCTCGTCCATCTGCAAATAGATGGTCCATATGTACGCCTTGTCAAACAGGTTTGGTGGCGGGGATAGATATCAGATCGGTGGTCATTGGACTGATTCATGGTCTCACTTTCCTGACGTCACACTTAAGTTTTTATTATCAAGTCTATCCAGTTTAAAAAAAGGCCTTGCTGGAGTTGTGCTGAAAGGATATTTGAATTCTGGAGACATTAGAATATGTGACGTGCGAATGAGGTACGGAATCGTAAGGTAACACAGCTAATTACACGATCAAAGAACTGGCAGAGGAAGCAGCACTTCCGATATGTGGATCATTGGGATTCCTGAGTCGGGAGGATATACACAAAAAGGACGGGATGAACCTGAACTGACAGCAATTTATGAAATATGGATTATTGGGATTCACGGGTCAGTATGATACACACAAGAAGGACGGGATGCACTTGAACTGGTAACATTCTCCGATATGTGGATCATTGGGATTCCCGGTTGATAGGATATAAACAAGATGGACGGGATGGACTTGAACTGGCAGCAACCTCCTGGCAGGCAGGTTTGCTATCGTCCTTTACGAGGGTTTAAACCTATGTGTGGCGGCGGTGGGGGAGGGGTGTGTGGAACCACAGCAGTAGGTCCACAGGTACAATGATTGAGGAGGAGTTGGAGACTAATCCCAGTCCAGCTAAGACCAACAAAACACAACAGTGTAGTGAACACAGTGGCCTGGCAGTCTGAAGTGTGCTGATTTTAATATGAGGAATCTGCTTGTTTGAACAGATATTTCGATATCGCTGCATGTCAGAAAATAGAATGAGATAATGGTTAATTGTCCATTGTGTCCTTCACTGGACCAGCTTGTCTCTCCAGGCACCAAAACTTGTTACTGTGGGTCAGAGAACTTCAGAATTAATACAACACAGAAGGAGGCCATTCAGCCCACCATGTGTCCATGAGCTCTCCAACCTGACAACTTGGAAATAGAGGGAATGATTGGAGCTAGACTGAGAGGGAGAGAAATAAACAGAGAGAAAGTCAGTGAAGTGAGATAAACAGAGTGAAAACATGAGCGACAGAGTGAGTGAGAGCAAGGGGTGTCAGACGAATGTGAAGTTAGATCAGGAGATAGCATGAGGAGAAATACACAGAAACTTTTCTTAGAAACTCTCACAGACTGTCTGTGAGCACCATGCTGATACTGGCTGTCATCCCAGATCATTTGTCGCCAATAACACCCCAGAGCTGAGTTGCTGACAGCTTAACACAATCCAATAGACCAATAGATTTGTTCCAGGGAGAAGGTGGATTAATTTATATATTCTGGGCCAACAGGAACTTGTAGCCCCTGTAGACACTGCGTGAGAGGCAGGGTGGAGTCTCAGTGAAGGGAATCACTGGGAGATGGGAAATCAGGATCTCAGCTGTGGGTCAAATAATGATTGATAAAGTTTGTACACCACTTCCATGGTTTTGTAATTCACATAACAATGTATATTGCTCCACATAGTAAGTATATTTTAACAATATTGTCTTTTTGTAGTTTTCATATTTTGGGATGTACAGAAATGCTTTTTTATCTTTGTATTTTGTGTTGAATAAACACATTTTATTATTGAGGAAGAAAGGACCTGCTCTGATGGCACAGTGGTCATCTGAACCGTGCTGAGACCACGTCCGAGTGAATCGTAACCGGGGCTGCAGACAGAGCTTTAAACTGATTAGGAGTGTGTGTGTGTGTGTGTGTGTGTGGTGGGTGTGCAGTTATAAGGTTTAATTAGAAAAGCCGAATTAAAAGAGGATGCAAAAGTACAGAACTCAGTAGAGGTTATTAAAATCTCCAGCACTGGCACAAATAGGATAGAGCATCTGGAAATGTTTAACATATCAATCTTCAGGCGCACTGCACAAATGAATGACAATGAGAAGAGGGACGGCCAATGCAGGACTGAAGAGGTTACAACTGAATGCATGCTGTATAAGGAATAAGGTAAATCAGCTTGTGGCGCAGAATTAAATCAGCTGGTAAGAAGCGAGAGGCATCACAGAGATGTGGCTGCAAGGGGATCTGAATATTTACGGATATTTATCCTATCGAAAAGATAGGCAGTTGGGCAGAGGGAGTGGATTTGCATTGTTAGTAAGAAATGAGGTTAAATCAATAGTAAGAAAGGAATAAGGTCAGACGGTGTAGAATCTGCGTGGGTAGAATTGACGAACCACAAAGGTAAGACAACCACAGTTGAAGTCTTGTACAGGGCTCCAAGAGTAGTCAGGAGCTGGGGCACGAGATACACCAGGAGATAGAAAATATGTGTAGAAAAGGCAAAGTACAGTAATCATGGATGATTACAGTATGCAGGAGCACTGGGAACATTAGATTAGTAATGGTTCACAAGAAAAGGAATTTTAGGAATGTTTATGAGATGGCTTTTTGGATCAACTTCTGGTGGAGCCCACTCGGGAACAGATGATACTGGATTTAATGACGCAGGATTCGTGATGGAGATTAGGGTGAAGGTACCTTTCGGAAGAAATGATCAGAACATGGTTAAATTTATTCTGCAATTGGGAGAGAGAAGATAAAATCAGAGGGAACAGTATTTCAGCTGACTAAAGGCAACTACAGGGGCATAAGGGAGAAGCTGGGTAGAATTGACTGGGGGAGTGGTCAAGCAACAAAAAACAGGGGAACAGCAATGGCAGCAGATTCCAAGATTAATTCAGGAGTCACAGCAGCGATTCTTGCCGAGGAATAGAGGCATGGTACAGGGAAGATGAGGAAGTCAGGGCTGACCTCGGAAGTCCCATACAAGCAAAAGAGCAAGCGTATAATGTGGTGAGGGGCAGTGGGGAACAAGAGAATTGTGAAACTTACAAAGACTAACAGAGGGCAAAAAAGGACAGAGAAGATTAGATATGGAGATAAGCTAACCAGTAATACAAAGGAGACTGTAAGAGGATCTTTAGATATATAAAGTGCAAAAAAGAGGCAAAAGTGAATATGGACCACTTGGAAATGATGCTGGAGAGACAGTAGTGGAAAACAAAGAAATGAATGAGGAACTTTGCATCAATGTTCATGGTGGAAGAAACGAGTAATTTCCCAAAAATTGAAGAGAGTGAGAGGGCAGAGCTGGTATGGTGGTCATCACCATGGAGAACATGCTAGAAAACAGAACGGCCTGAATTTGGATAAATCACCCGAACCATCTGGACTACACCCAGCATTGTAAGGGAGATAGCTGAAGAGGTAGTGAAAGCGAAAGTGGTAATCTTTCAGGAATAACTAAAATCAGGAATGGCTGGAAAATTGCTAACGTGACACACCATTTCATAAGGGAGTTAGGCAGAAGATGGAAAATTACAGACTGATTAGCCTAACCTTGTTTGTGGGTGACATCCTGGAATCCATCGTGAAGGATGGGATTTCTGAATACTTGAATTTAGCAAAATAGTCCAAAGTCAGCATTGTTTCATCAATGGGAGGTCATGCCCAACTGGAATACTTTGAGGGAGTAACGATCAGATTTGACCAAAGAGAACCAGTAGATGTTATCCACCTGCTTCTATAAAATCCTTTGATAAGGTGGCACGCAGGAGGCTATTGAAAAAGATTAGTGCCCCTGGTGTTACAAGCAAGGTGCTAGCTTGGATAGATGCATGGCTGTCTGACAGAAAGCAGAAAGTGGAGATAAAAGTGTCCTTCTCAGGATGGCATCCAGTGACAACTGGTATTCCTCAAGACTCAGTGTTGGGACCACAAAATTCGCTTTGTGCATTAATGGTCTACATGAAGGAACTGAGTGCATTCTGACTAAGTTTTCAAACAGTGCAAAGATGGAATAGAGGGATAGGTAGCATCGAAGAGATGGTTTGGCTGCAGGAGGATGCAGTAGCACCCTCTAGCAACCCTTCTGATGCTCGGCTTCCAGACCACCAACCTCAGGATACAACGCATCATCCTCCGCCATTTTTGCCACCAACAGTAAGACCACACCACCAGAGATATACTTCCCTCCCCAACCGTATCAGCATTCTACTGAGACCATTTCCTTCACGACTCCCTCGTTAATTCACGCGTCCCCCTCCCACACCCCAACAAGCCACCTTCCACTCCCAGCACCTTCCCTTGCCATTGCAAGAGGTATGAAACCTGTGCCAACAACTTCCTCCTCACCTCAATCCAAGGCCCAAAACGATTCTTCCACATCAGGCAGAGAAGATCCTGTGCATCCAAACACCTCATCTACTCTGTCCATTGCTCCTGGTCTCCTCTACACTGGGGATACAGGACGTCAACTTGCAGAACGCTTCAGGGAACACTCTCCGTCACATACCCAACAACCCCATTTCTCTGTGGCTGAATACTTCGCCTCTCCCACCACACCTCAAAGGACGTGCAAGTTCTTGGCTTCCTCCAATGCCACATTCTCACCATGATTCGTCTGGAGGAAGAGCGCGTCGTCTTCCACCTTGGAACCCTTCAACCACATGGTATCCAGCGCAATGTCACCAGTTTCCTCATCTCCTCTCCCTCCACCTTATCCCAGATCTAACCCTCCAACTGAGCACCGCCTGTTGAACTGTCCTACCTATCTATCTTCCTTCCCATCTATCCACTCCACCTTCCACTCTCATCACTCACCTCCATTTAGCCATCGCCTTCCAAGCTACCTTCCTCCCACCCGCTCCCATTCATCTCTCAACCCCTTTCCGCCCACCCACTTCATTCCCGATAAAGGTTTTATGTCTGAAATGTCGAATATCGTGCTCCTCAGAGTCCGTCTGACAGGCTGTGCTTTTCTAGCACCACACTTTTTGACTCTGATCTCCAGCATCTGTGGTCCTCCCTTTCTCCTGTTAGAGGAGTGAGCAAAGAAGTGGCAGGTGGAGTATAAAGTGGGCAAGTGTTAGGTCATGCAGTTAGCCAGGAAAAATAATGGCATGGAACATTTTCTAAATGGCGAGCTAGTTCAGAAGACTCGGGGGTGGGGCTGGGGTCGGGTGGTAGTCCAAGGATCTTGAAAGGTAAACCTGCTTGTTATCAGCAGTTGGGACGGCAAATAAAATGATTCCATTTATCTCAAGAAGGCTTGAATATAAATGTAGGGATGTACTTCTGAGGCTTTATAAGGTTTTGGTCAGGCTGCAGTTGGATTATTGAGCACAGTTTTGGGTCCCATATCTCAGGAAGGATGTACTAGCCCTGGAGCATTTTCCGGTAAGATTCACAAAAGTGGTCCCAGGCATGAAAAACTGAACATATGAAGAACATCGGAGGGTTCTGAGTCTATATTTGAGAGAGTTCAGAAGAATGATAGGAGTTCTAATTGAAACTTATAGAATATTGAATGACATGAACAGAGTGGATTTGGGGAAGATATTTGCAATGGAGGGGAGACTAGGACCCGAGGGGACAGAGTGAAGAGAAGACCTTTTCAAACACAGATTAAGATGATCCTCTTCAGCCAGAGAGTGGTGAATCTAGGGTATGCACTACCACAGAAGGCTGTCGAGGCCAGGTCATTGAGTATATATAAGAGCAAGACAGATAGGTTCTTGATTGTAAATGGGATGAAGGGTTACAGATAGAAAATGGAAGAATGGTGTTGAGAAGCTTAACAGCCATCATTGAATGGCGGAGCAGGCTCAATGAGCTGAATGGCCAAATTTCTGCTCCAATGTATTCTGGTCGTATGGTTAATATTGGATCTCCTCACTCCTCATTGGAGATGTATCCTGGAATTTGATTTTCTTATGATTTCTAACGAGTAACATCCCAAAACTGATGACTGGGAAATATCATGTTCCCTCCCTCCAGTCTCTGCAGCCGTGACCCCAATAACATAATCACACTGAAATTGAAAACCAATGCATGGTACTTAATCACAGTTGATTGACATCGACAACATTAACAGCATGACACTCACATGCCCTCTCTGATCCTCGACTAACCATCTGAATTGTGTGTCATATCATATTCTCTGGTAACACCTCGATGCCATTTGTCTCTTATACCTCATGTTGTTGAAGGCACATTTGCCTGTCAGATTATGGACTAGAAAATTCTCTCCATATTTTACTGACATTATAATCACTGATCAGTAGTTACAGATTGTAAGATTCCATTTATAAACGGAGAAACTTGTTTATATTCTGACAATCCTTTGACATTACTCCCATATCCAAGGCAGATTGAATGAATACACGCAATCAATCTACCATCTCCAATATTCCTTCTCTCCGCCACCCCCACATATCCCAAGCTAAATGAGTAAATTTTAAACGTTGTTTTGAATTTTAATAAAATCAATATTGAACTCAAAGTGGTTAAATTGAATTATTTGTTCAGTGACTGTGATTAACATAAATCTCCGTGGATCCTAATTATCCCAGTGGAGAGTTTCCATCGTTGAAAGATAAATGGGCTCTGTTCAATGTGCTATCCCATAGTGTGAGTAGGAGCATCAATGACAGCACTAACAGGGATCAACAACTCGAGAGAGAGGGAGAGGAGAAATCAGAATCTGAGAACATTAGACAGAACTTTACAATAATAGTTCATAATCTGAGGACAATGTCTAAGAATGTTCCAACAATGGATCCGAATCTGAGAATATTAGACTGGAATGTTCAAACGATGGACAAGAGTTTATCCCAGGGTCTTTACTGGCTTTCTCAGCCTTGGATATCATTAGCATATCGGATCCAGGATATCCTTTGGATTATTCAAGGTGGTTACTATCCCATTCTCGCGATAGTTGGTGTTCCTGGTAAGTCATTTTATTTGTCTACTAAACTGGGTTGAACTGAATTTCGGCTTTTGATATGTACATTTTGGAAAGTGCAAGTCAATATCTTCAGTTCCAAACAAAAATTCATTTCCTTATATATTATAACAATCAAACTACTATTTATAAATTACTCAGTGATATGCGAGAAGGAACCAGACTCTTCTCAAACTCCATAATCCATTTTGTCCTTCACAGGTTTACATCTCCATGTCCTCCCCACTCACCAATCCTGTCCAATACCACCGTCATGATATCCCAGTCTCGTCCTCAGTCTCAGTGCAATATCTGAATAAACCATTTGTGCCTTTGTTCAATCTGGATGCAACAGTTTCACGTTCCTAGTAACCATGTCCGTCACTAAATAATTGCTGTTGAGAATGTTTAACTTGTTCTCTGCACATCAGGGAAAACAGTTTATAGTGGTCAAGCCATTGACTCATAATCTAGAGCCACAGAATAATGGTCTGTTGATATCTCATGCAGGAAATTGGGGAGTTTAAATGCAACCATTATCGTTTGTTACAAAAACCAATCTGCTTGCCTCAAGACCTTTAAGGAAGTCAATGTGTCATGATTCCCTCCTCAGGTTTCCGTGCGACTTCTGTGATGAACACGTGGGTGTACTGTACCTTTTAGAGAATTAAAAGCCAACAATAACGACCTGACAGCATCAAGAGTTCTGAAAAATACATATAATGTAATGTTTGGTCGAACAACCCGATTAGCTCATTGTCTCGAAACAAATTCAGCAAAACATTTTCAATTATACTCCAAAATATCCACCTCCAACCAAGTTTTAATTTATTATATTGACAATCTTAACAGCCAATGATACCATCCAATAGTTTGGTGGTACAAGACCATGGAAAATTGAAAAATTGAGAGAAGAACGGCCAAGCTACCAGCATACAAAGACTGCCTGTAACATAGCTTTCCTATAAGTACCTTTAACTGGTGAAGCAGAGTCCCCAAGAAGAAAAGAAGACAGGAAAATGGAGAAGAACCAAAAGCTTCCTGGTTTTGAGATAAGCAGTTTTGTTTTGTATATCTTAATTAGGAGTCTTGTCGACCTAGTATTGTGGAGGGGAATGATCAAAGACAGGTTAGAGGAAGAAGTTGTAAATAGTCGTTCGTTTATTATTCTCTGTTATACTTTAAGAAATAAAGTTGTTATATTTTACTTTAAATAAATTTGGACTCTAGAATTATCACAGATTACTGCATGGGATAAATCTTTTCTCTGTTGCTGGTTTTAATTAAACAGGAAGATTTATCCTGTGTTGTGACACTACAAACCCAAAGCTATGCGTTTTACTCTTTCCAGTACTGTGGAACAGTTGAACCAGCCACTCAGTTCAAGATCTGCATAACATGCTGACCTTACCAGGGCTTCATACATCCTGGGAGAGAAGAATAAAGGTAAAGATAGCTCCCTTTCTCTGCCTGTTTTCTGTATTGCTACATTTCATTTCCTGTCAGGTACATGATCATCCCCTATTTGAGGTGTATACAATCTCATTGAAATTCTCCCCGAGAGTGATGCACATCTCCATAGGAATCTCTGGTGCTGGCTTTATTGATGCTGCAGTACAGATCTAAGGCATTTATAAATTCCATGTCAGTCGTTGTGCATGGAGAAGGAATGGCTTTTTGTGGCACATGAAATAAATGGCGATGTCTAAATGAGAGAAAAGATGTTTTTGACAATCCCTGAGAGTGTTGTTGAGACAGTATTTTGGGTACTGTGGATAGTCTTTATCTAAAGTTTCACCAGACTAATCCCTGGGATGATGACACCATGAACAGTGAGTGAAACTCAGTGAGAGAATAAGAGGTGGTTGCATTGAACCTTAAGGGGGATGGACAATCACCCATGATGTTCTAAACAGACACTGATACAGTGATAAGTTCCATTGTTTTTTTTCACTCAGATTACATGATTTCGATATTTTAAGAGCCTCTGAGAACGTTCGACCCAACCACCCCCACTCCCTATTTCAACTGAGACAGAGAGAGAAAGAGAGGAGAGAGAGAGGGGTGGGGGGGGGGGGGTGGTTTCAGGCTTTTGAATAAATTCTCCCAACGTTAATACAGTTCAATTGGTGCGTGATCCTGCCATGAACGCCATGTTATCCATAATCCCGACAGCAGCAACAGTACCTTTGTTATAAAAGTGTTACCTCTTTCCAGCATTATAGAGAGAAGGAAAATCTTTTTTTATGCCACAGGAAAGAAACGGAGATGTCTAAGAGGAAAAAGAGTTATTGTGATCATCGCTGAGAGTGTTGTTGAGGCAGTATTTGTGACACTGTGGACAGACTTTCTCTCCTTCATAAGGAATGATCGCCTTGCCACAGAGAGAGTGCAATGGAGCTTCTCCAGACTAATCCCTGGGATTATGGTACCATGAGGAGACAGTGAAGATTAATCTCTGGCGTTGTGACAGAATGAGAGGTGATTGCATTGAAATTTGAGGGGGAGGGACAGTCACTCACGATGTTCTAAACGGACACTGATACGGTGAAATATTCCATGGCTTCTTTTTTACTCGGGTTACATGATTGTCGATAGTTTAAGAGGCTCTGAGAATATTCCCCTCACTCCACACCCAATCCCCATGTCGCATGAGAAAGACAGCGGGCCAGTCTTTGAATAAACTCTCCCCACATTAATACAGTGGATTTGGTCTATGGTCCTGCACTAAAAGTCTCGTTATCCACAATCCCTACAGCAGCCACAATACCTTCATGCTAAAACAGTTAACTATTCCCACCAGATTCTGATCTCCATGGAGAACATGGGTGTGTCTTCTCGGCGATGGAAGATGCCTCCTTGAGACTTAGCACAAATCATTTGTCTTCCCTCCTCACTGCCAGCAAACTATGTTAAAGAAACACACGTTCAACAAACAATGGAACCATGATTAACATCATGGAGTCCTCTATCAGTGCAGTCTCGTTTTCATTGGCTTGTCATGTTGGAACATCAATGACCCCCTCATGTTCCGTATAACTGCCTCGTAGGGATGAATAGACACCTCCTGGTCCCATGGAACAGGGTTAAGGGTCTGATTGGGCTCTGCCTGTTCCTGTTTAACATCTCGAAGCACTGAACAGACCACTTTCCTTCCTGTCTAACAGGCAGAAGTATTGAATGTGGTGTCACTCTTCCTGTTCCTGAATGCTAGCTCATACCCGTGTGCAACCAGCTGGAGATGCTGAATGAGCTCCTCTTATAACTGTGGAAAGGTGCAGTGTCTGGCCGTACTGTTACATAAATGTTACCGACACTATAACAGCACAAACCGGAATGCTGTCCGGGTCTTGCTGCTCATGGACACAGAGGATTCAGGAGCTGATGGGGGACAAAATGTTCTGAACATTCTGTGATCTTCAGTCATCATAACTGCTTCAGATCTTATGATGGGAAAATACATTGATGGAGCAGCTGAAGATGTTTGTGCTGAGGGGGCTAACCCGAGGATCTCCTGCAAAGATGTCCTGGGACTGAGAAGATTGTTGGCAACTGACCCCAAACCTCTTTATTTGTGCTCTGAAAGACCCCGGCCAGTGGAAAGGTTACACCTGATCCACATTCAGATCAAATAAGTAGGTGGTCCCGATGCCATCCTCAGACAAATACTGCCGTGGTATCAAAGCCATTCGCTCTTTCCTGAGCCCCAGTGTTCGCCTCTTGTCCATATCAACAGGTGTTGGTGTATGAAAAGGGAGGGCTTTCCTCTCACCGAAGGTAATCCCTGTCAGGAATTATCTGGGCGAGAGAGTTAGGGGAGCCTTATCTCTGAAAGCATTTAAGGAAGACATAGATGGATTTTTGACCTGTCAGAGAGCTAAGGGGTGAAGAATTGGGCATTAAAGAGGAGTTACTGTCAACAGTAGATCAGCCATGATGTTATGCAATGGCTTGATCATCCAAATTACCTGATGTTGTTCCTTTTGTCCTCATAATCAGTAATTGCAAAGTTAATGGCTGTAATGTTCCTGAAAGTTCTTTTATTGAATGTTGCAAACAGAGAGGGTAAAGTATTTTGTGAGTTATCTCTGGTTGAAGTATGGGGACTGTATTCACGGTGAATCTGGGTCTATGCTATCACCAACAAATGAACCACAAGTTGCGGAGAGGAAATACTCTATAAAGAGACCAGAAGCATCTGTGGAAACAAATAACATTTTCCAACCAACACTAAACCATGTGTGACAGTCTTGAGGGACTGAATGAGATTCTGTATTACTGTTGACCAGGTATTTGGAGCAAGTAGCCTCCATCTGTTCCTTGCAGGAGATGTGAGGGGTTGAATAGATCATAGCAACACAGGACTGAGCAGCAGGAATGGGCTATTAAATACTTTGTCACCGCTTCATGTGCTTTTGCTCAAAGCAGCGCATTTCTGTCCGTATACCATTTTACGACATACCAAAACAAATTTGAATAAATGCAAACATCCAGGCACCACAATCCTCTGGGGAAGGGAATTTCCTTTTGAACAGCCCTTTTTGAAATTCTCATTTGTGTTTCAACAAATGTTGAAGGGTCACTATGTTCTTTTCCAGTCCAACTCCTCCACTGATTACACCCATCTTAAATGCAATCAGTTTAGTGAGGTGGCCAATGATTTAGGTCTCAGAGTAGGCCATATTCTTGAAAAATGTGAGGCACAGAAAGTTAAACTCATAACAAATGGTAAAATGATGGACTGCCCCACAATGTTATTCTACCTTTGAAGTTATTCTGCTCACAAAAGCTACTGGTCGTGTGATTTCTTTCTGGAACAGTGGAATTTGGCTGAATTCCCTTCATTTCTGGCAGTGGAGAGATTTCAAGAAATCCTCACCAGGAATCCTTCACAAGTGGTAAAGATGACGCAAGAATTTTATTGTCTCACACTTTGATATCTGGTGGAACAAAGTAAGAGAGAAGGGTCAATCAGCTGCTCCTTCTCAGATAGGGAACATTTTTCTCCCTCTCTGTGTTGGAACATACAATTTTGTCACTGAACACCAAACTGGACCATGTGCGATCTCCTGGAGCAGTCTCTGGAAAACCTGATTATGGATTATATGCAGGTGCGTCATTGCTCTTGTTGTACACAATTCCTTCCAATCGCAAAAAATGTCCCCACTTTATAATTTGCTGACATGCTTACATGTGTCTGTGTAATTTGTAAATATTGGTAGGTGTCTTCATAGTCTGTGTGTTAATATCAATGCATCTTTTTCTTAAAGTTTGTTCTCTAGCTTTAGTCTCCCTGACAGGAGATAATATGCATCCAGCTGATACACTTTCCAGAAAGTCATGGATGGTTCAATACTATTTCTCAGCTATGATCAAAACTGATAATCCCCCATAGCAAAAGGCATTCCAGGAATGTGTAAAGGGAAACCTCTTTGAAAATCTTCGAAAATAATTATATATTTTTATTTTAGTGTTAGGGGATCAATCCTGCACACAGTACATCAGGTGTGGTCTCAGCAATGCCCTGTCCAGATGCAGTAAAACATTCCTGTAATTAAACTTGATACCTTTTGCCAAAAACAGCATCATTCCACTTACCTTCCAAATCACTTGCTGCATCTGACTTCATATGATTCATGTCGCAAGAACATGGAAACCTCCTGTATCGCAGAGTTCGGCAATCTCTCTCCATTTAAATTGTTTACCATTGTTTCAACCTTCATGCCAAATAGACAACTTACCGTGTGTTCCTTCTGCTGAAGGTTTGCTCACTCACCTTCCCTGCCTGTCTCACATTGCAGACTGACTAACTCCATTTGACGACACATTGAATGACCATCTTGGTGTATGAGCTAATTGAGCTCCAAGCCATTCCCTCCCCTTCCTCCAGATCTTTGATACAGATTGTTGATCATTGATGACCCCACAGTGATCCCTGAGACACTCCATCAGTTAAAGCTTTGCAGCTTGAAAATAAACATTTATCTCTACTTCCTATTTCCTGTAGGGGCAGCTTCCCTATTTCTGTGTAGCAACTCAGGTGGGTTGAATGGTCTCCTCCTGGACTGTGTAGTGTAGTGAATGAGCTGAATTAATTCTATAATCCTGTGTAATTCCTTAGAGGGGCGGAATGGACCCCTCCTGTGTCATTGTAACGATACTGTCTGACAGAATAGAGTGGTCCCCAACCCTGTAACAGCATCGAGAAGTGGATTGAGGTAACAATACATGGGATAGGGGCAGAAGTTTGCCCTTTGGCTTCTCCATTCAGAATGCTCATGGCTGATCTGAGTGTGTCTGATCATCCATTTCCTGTGTGTTCCCAATAAACACTGACCCTTCTGTCCAGTAAAGATCAGTCGAGCTCAGCCTTGAATATCTTTAATAACCGAGTCTTCACTCCTCCCTGGGGATGAGGACAACACAGGTAACACAACACTAACGGAAAAGGGACGTCCTTATTTCATTGTGGGATTGTTATTTTCAAACTGTGTTAATTGAACATCAAATCAACACCACTTTTCAGACATAAGGAGAGAATAATTAGGAATAATTTGGAACATAATCCATTCCGGAATCCAATCCTATCCCACATTCCCACTGACCCTTTCCATTCAAATATATATCGCACCCAGCCTCTGCTGCTGTCTCAGGAAGAGAAGACCTGATAGCATAATACCGCAGGAGCATTAAGGAAATGATCAGATTGAGGCCATTCAGTTTATTGATTCGGAACGTCCGTTCAATAATTTCTTATATGTTCCTCAACCACATTCTTCTGCTTTCTACTTAGAATCCTTGATCCCCTTACAAATCAATTGTCTTAATGACACTAGTGTCTGTGCCTCTGTGTATCTGTATGTGAGTGAGTATTTGTGCGTGTGTGTGCCTCTGTTTGTTTGTGTATGTGTGTGTGTGTGTGTGTGTGTCCATGTGCTTATTATCTGTGAGTTTGCGTGTCTACATCAGTCTGTCTGTGTTTCAGCCAGTGTTTCCATCTGTATTTATGTCCACTTGTATGTGACTGCATATGTATTTGTGTGTTTTTAAGTGTATGTATACTATCTCCTGGTAAGTATTGTGTGTGTTCACCTATGTATTTCTGTGTCTGCTTCTCTGTGCAGGGAGGTATCTGCGTGTGTGTTTTTTTTGGAAGTATAAGGACTGTTGTTGGAACTGCCAGTGGGTTTAGTTTGAGAATCGTCTTTCACTGAACATTGATCCTTACCTGGTCAGTAGGACATGGATGTTTCAGATTCTCCACACGAGGCGTTCAGGTCCGCTCCAGCTCTTCAGGAGTTCTCCCTACATGGAGTGGGGGGAGTGGAGTGAGATAACAGATATTGGGCACTCCACTAAGCGGCTTGGCCCTTTCTATCCTATTCAGGCTGTTTCTCCTCGAATGGGAGAAAGGGATGGAGTGGGACTGGGAATGGGTGACACGGCTGTATGTGCTGGTGTAGGTGGGGGGAGTTGTGAGGTGTCTGGAATGAGTCAGTCGACAGTTTTGAATCCATATAGTATGATTAGTTGCTGAATTCAAGAGTGAGAGTGGGAGTGCTTGAGCCTTATTTGGAGACAGAGCATGAACCTTGTTCGGTGTTAGGTGCTATAACAGATATACAGTGAGTGTGAGGGAGCAGAGAGTATATGGTAACTCTTATCCTAACAGAGCGAGGAAGATATTGTTGCTTGTCCAGTATTGTGGGACATTTCTTCAGATCATCTCAGCGTCGACGTGAGCATCCCTGAATGTCTTGTCCAAGACAGTCACTAATAACGACACAGACCTGTCCCTCAGCTTCCAGAGAATCAGTTTAGGTAGAGTTTACAGACAGCAAGGAGAAGCTAATATTGGTGTGTTATATATTGAAACCAAAACGGTAGCAGAAAATCTGAGCATCACGTGCTCTGGAAATTAGATAAGCAAGTTTTGTGGATACCGCAGTCTTATTGAATGGTCTCAAGTTGTATCTAAGCTGCGTTAACTATGACAGCTGAAGAAGTGAAAAACAAGTTCTGCAAGTGTATATGAGGTGGGTTGAAGAGTATGTTGTGAAGCAAAGTAGAGAGCAGGTTATTTTGGATTTGATGTTGTATGGCCAGAATGATGAATTATTAACCTTGGTCTGAAGCAGCTTTTAAGGGATAATGGCATTTATAAGATGCATTTTACAAGGTGTCTGTATACAATATAGGATGCTTAAATATTCTAGTCAAACATCATGGAAGACTGAAGGCTAGAGTGTCAAGACATCTTCAGTGAATTTGGAAAGTACAATATAACATTCAGTGGGAGACAAGCAATGGTTGTTAGAGCCATAGAGTACGACAGCACGGAGACAGGCCCATCATCCCAAACTGATCCATTCCGACCCAAGTATCCATCCATGCTAACCCCATTTCCCTGCCATTGCCCCGTACCCTTCTAATCCTTTCCTATCCATGTATTTGTTCAAATACCTTTTAAATCTTGTTAACGTATCCACCTCAACCACTTCTCATTCCATATGCATAACAGCCCCTGTGTTAAAAAGTTGTTCCACATGTTCCCTTTTATTCTGCCCCCTCTGACCTTACACTGATGCCCTCTAGTCTGTGATTACCAAACTCTAGGAAAAAAAGATTGTGTGCATTCACTCTATCCATGCCTGACATGATCTTATAAACCTCAATATGATTCCCCCCTCAGTCTCATGCACACAAAAGTAAAAAGTCCTAGCTTGTCCAACCTCTTTCTATAACTCACACTATTAAGACCTTGGCAACATGCTTGTAATTTTTTCTGCACTCTTTCCAGTTTAATAACATCCTTCCTATAGCAAAGTTAACAAAACTGAACATAACACTGCCAATATGGCCTCACCAGCATCCTGTATAACTGCAACATAACTCCCAAATTTCAATGCTCAGTGATATAAACCGATTAAGGCCAGTGTGCCAAAAGCTCAATTCACTGTCTACCTCGGAATCAACTTTCAGAGAACCATGCACCTGAATTCCAAGATCCGTCTGACCCATTACACCCGTTAGGACCCAACCATTCACCATGAAACTCCAACCATGATTTGACTTTCTAAAATGCAAGAACTTGCACTGATCAATATTAAAATCCATTTGCCATTTCTCAGCCACTTCTCCAGCTGATCAAGATACTGCTGTAATTTCTGAAATTTCTGATAACCTTCCTCACTCTCCATGATGCCGCTTGTTTTAGTGCCATCTTCAAACTTACAAATCATGCCTGTACATTTTCTTGTAAATTATAGATATATGTAATATGTAGTGGTCCCAGCATCATCCCCTGAGGCATTTCACTATTCACAGGCCTCCAGTCTGACCAGCATGTTTTCATTATTAATCTCTCCTTCCGACCATCAAGGCAATGTTGTAGCTAAATTGCCAGCTCCCCTTCAATTCCATGTGATCGAACCTTCCAGAGCGGCGTACCAGGTGAAACCTTATGGAAGGCTTGATTGGAATCCATCTAGACTACATATACCACCCTGACCTCCTAAATGTTGCTGGTCACTTTACCAAAGAACTCCAACAAAATTGTGAGTCATGATCTCCCTTGCACAAACTCCCGTGCCGAATTTGATGAAGAGCTTTTGCCCGAAACATCAATTTTCCTGCTCCTCGGATGCTGCCTGACCTGCTCGGCTTTTCCAGCATCATTCTAATCTTACTCCGAACCACACCCTGTCTTTCCAAATGCATGTATATTCAATTCTAAAATAACCTACCCACTAGCTTTTAGGATGACTGGTCTTGGAGTTCCCAGGTTTATCTTTGCAGCATTTCTTGAATACAGGCTCAGCATTCGCTACGCTCCAGTCGTCCAGGACCTTACTCGTTGGCCTGCGATGATAGAAAAGAGCCAAGCAGTGCTCCTGCAATTTCTTCTCTATCCCCTGCTATCCTCCTGTGGTGTTCCTGAATATAACTGTTCAGGACCAGGAGTTTTTTTAGAAATAATGCAAAGTCTGGAACATACCAATGTTTGCCATCTTTATAAATGATCTAGAGGAGGGGCTTGAAAGCTGGGTGAGCAAGTTTGCGGATGACACAAAGGTCGGTGGAGTTGTGGACAGTGAAGAAGGATGTGGCAGGTTACAGCGGGATATAGATAGGTTGCAGAGCTAGGCAGAAAGGTGGCAGATGGAATTCAATGTAGCTAAGTGTGAAGTGATTCACTTTGTTAGGAGTAACAAGAAGATGGATTACTGGGCTAATGGTAGGCTACTTGGTAGTGTGGATGAGCAGAGGGATCTTGGTGTCCATGTACACATATCTCTGAAAGTTGCCACCCAGGTAAATAGTGCTGTGAGGAAGGCATATGGTGTACTGGGCTTTATTGGTAGAGGAATTGAGTTCCGGAGTCCTGAGGTCATGTTGCAGTTGTATAAGACAATGGTGCGGCCTCATCTGGAGTATTGTGTGCAGTTTTGTTCGCCATACTATAGGAAGGATGTGGAGGCATTGGAACGAGTGCAGAGGAGGTTTACCAGGATGTTGCCTGGCATAGTAGGAAGATCTTATGAGGAAAGGCTGAGGGACTTGGGGCTGTTCTCATTGGAGAAAAGAAGGTTTAGGGGAGATTTGATAGAGGTTTATAAGATGATGAGGGGTTTAGATAGGGTAGACACTGAGAACCTTTTTCCGCTAATGGAGTCAGCTGTTACTAGGGGACACAGCTTTACATTAAGGGGTGGTAGGTATAGGACTGATGTTAGGGGTAGATTCTTTACGCAGCGGTTGTGAGTTCATGGAATGCCCTGCCAGTAGCAGTGGTGATCTCTCCCTCTTTATGGTCATTTAAGCGGGCATTGGATAGGCATTTGGAAGTTATTGGGCTAGTGTAGGTTAGGTAGGATTTGGTCGGCGCAACATCGAGGGCCGAAGGGCCTGTACTGCGCTGTATTTTTCTATGTTCTATGTTCTATGTTCTATGTTCATACGTCTATTTATTTCAAGTACAAACACCAAAGAGTGAGAAAGTGACTCAATGATGGTGAACATAACAAATTAGAAAATATGTTAATCATAGGAAGAAACTTCAGAAGAATTCCAACTGTTGTGGAAACCTGAGAACTCTCAGAAATTAACGATGCGAAAAGGCCATGAAACTGAAAAGGAAATCAAAAAGAGAACATACCTGCTAACGAACAGGAATACAAAGACTGCATCAATCTACGATCTATATTTCAAAGGAAACAAAATAAAAGCACGACCAAACGTGAAAATTTGTAATCGGGAGAGGAGAGGTCATTTTGGAGAACAGGGAAATGGCCAAGAAAACAACCAGTCACTTTGCATCTGTCTTCATGTCTTCCAGAAAATCTCCTAGTAATACCAAGTGATCATATCGGACTCCTGGAGCTAAAGACATAAAGTCAATTCATATCAGTAACAAGGTAGTGCTTGAACAATGGAGCAGGATTGAACATTGCTAAGTCTGATGAAACAGATGTACGTCCTATCAAAACATCAGAAATAAATCACCAATAGTAGTATTAATTGCACTGTCGATGACTGTGTTTTATTTTCCTGTACATTCTGCAGAGTCTGGAAACTATTGTGGATAAACGTGACTCAAGCACTATAGCTGAATGGAAGGAATCCAAACAGCTACAAAGGGTAACATACATAGTGTGAAGAACAGCAGACCAATTAACTTGACATTTGTAGTGAAACTTTTGGAATCTATTACACAGGATGATATTTTTGCTATTTAGAAATTATCAGCAACAATGGAGAGAATCAGCATGCATTTCTGTTAGAGAAATCATACTTGATAAACTTTGGAATTGTTTGAAGTTGTTTCTTACAGCATAGATAAAAGGGAAGCAGCAGAAGTGGCATATATTGGATTTTCGGAAGGGTTTCTAAAAGATCTTAGTGAATTCGTAAATGCAATCAATGTAAAGGTTATTTGGTGGAATATACCTAAGTGGAAATTTAAAGTTTGCATCAACTTCATTTAAGAGAATCAGAACATTGATATAAAGACATGTTGAAGCAGTTTCTCAGTGTGTTGATGGGACCGTAGCTTGAGTATTGCGTACAGTTTTTGTGACCGAATCTCAGAAAGAATATACTGACCACAGAGGAAGTGCAGTGGAAATTCTCCAGATAAATCCCTCAGATGGTGAGATTGCCTAATGAGGAAACTCGGCCTGTGTTCTCTAGAGTTTCAAAAGTGTGGGGTGGGTCACGGTGAAATTTAGAAAATTCACAAAACATCTGACAAGTTGGAAATTAACAGAATGCTTCCCTCGCTGTCTATTCCACATCCAAGGCAAATTATGGCAGGATCTGGGACAGGCCAGTTAAGACTGCAATATGGTGGAAATTCTTCACTTGGAGGGGACTAATTAACACAGGGGCATGGAAACCTACCGGCAGGCAAGATTAGTGAGAATCTCCAGATATTCTCCAAGTGTGTCCAGCGGAACAGAATAACCAGGGAACAGGTAGGACTCATTAGTGACTTTCCAAGTCGCATCCAAATCAACTTTAGTGGTAGGAGACAGACGGTGGTGGTAGGAGGCTGTTTGTGCAATTGGAGGCTAGTGTCCAAAGGAGTACCACGGGGATCAGTGCTGTGTCTCTTAATATGTATGATTCGGAGGTGTTGGTGTTGGACTGGGGTGGTCAAAGCTAAACATTGCATAACACCAGGTTATAGTCCAAAGGTTTATTCGGTGGCACTAGCTTTCGAAGTGCTTCATCAAAGTGAACAACCACCTGATGAAGAAGCAGCGCCTCGAAAGTTCGTGCCTCCAAATTAACCTGTTGACTATAAGCTGGTGTTTCCTGATTTTAAACCTTATCATAAAGGATGCAGCTGTGAATATGGACGAGGGGTGGGGGGTGCCATAAGTAAGTTTGTGTTTGATACAAAGATTAGCCGGGTAGTTGGCAGTGAGGAGGAAGGCTTTACGTTGCTGGAAGATACAGATGAAATGGTCAGATGGTCACATCAATGGCAGATGGAATGTAACCCTGATAAATATGAGGTGATGCACTTTGGAAGAAGGAACCAGGCAGCGGAGGACTAAATGAATGGCAGAACAAGAGGAAGCTCAGTGAGTGCTTCTCCACATATCCCTAACTGTGGCTGGACAGGGTAACACACAATTTCAGAAAGCATACGGGAGCGTAAACGCAGCCTTCACACATCGAAACATAGATTATAAGAGCTATGCGGAACTTTCGTTAGCCATGATGGAATACTGTGTGTAGTTCTGGGAGCTACATTACAGGAAGAATGTGATTGCACTGGAGAGGGTGTAGAGGCGATTCACCAGGATGTTTCCTTGGATGGAGCATATCAGCTTTGGAGAGAGGCAGGATAAGCTCGGGTTGTTTAGTTTGGAGCAGAGAAGACTAAGGGGGACGTGAATCAGGAGGATAAGATTGCGAGGGACATGGACGGGGTGGACAGACAGCAGTTGGCCCTTTTAGTGAAAGGGACACACTTTTTAAGTGAAGGGTTTGAGGCTTAGTGAGAATTTGGGGACTGTTTTTCACCCAAAGTATGTTGGGGTCTGGGATGCACTTCGTGAGAGGGGAATTGTTACGGTAACCTCAAAACCATTAAAAAATACATGGTTGTGCACTTGAAATGCCATAAGATTCACAGCGACGAGTTTTGTGTTGGAAAGTCGGGCTAATGTAGACCGTGCTGTATTTCTGTCAGTGCAGAGTCTGTGCTTCTGCGATTGTATGGCTGTGAAAGGTCAATCATTCAGTAGCTTAAGATAGGAATTGATGGATTTCTGAAGAATATCTTATCAAACTGTATATGAGTGAACTTGTAATATCTTCTGAAAATACGTCAATGACAAAATTAAGAGATGAAGGGGCAGCTTCCTTCCATTCTTCATCAGATAATTGAGGACAGGGAAATAGCGGATTAATGGGGCAAGTACTTCAGTTATGCCTTCACAAAAAAAAGCAAAAATAACATTTCCTCCCAATTCTAGGGAAATTTAGTCTGCTGAGAAAAAGGGAATAGAATGAAATTAGCAACTAAAATGTTTTAGAGAAAATATTGGACTGAAATTAATGGGCACAGACAAAGTCAATAGAGGTTTATGAAATAGGAATCAGATTTGAGAAAGTGGGTGTTAACAAAATTATGGAGAAGGTATCAACGCAATACGATTGGAATCTCAGAAAGATTTTTGATAAAGCCCCAAGCCTTTTGTGCAAATTCGAATCCTGTGGGACTGGGGCTAATATATGGTCATGGTTTTAGAATGGGAGAGCTGGCAGGAAACAGTGAGTTGGAATAAAACCATGTTTTTGAATGGAAGGCTTGGAGGATATAACAAGGATCGGGATTTGGCATCCAGCTATTCTCAATACACATCATATCTTTCACACCTGTATTCCATGGGCTTTAGGAAAATGTGTGGAGATCTCAGTGAGATATATAAAACTCTGTCAGTGTGTGACAGATTTGAAGCAGGGATGATAATTCACTTGATAAAAAAAAAGTTCACGAACCGCATTGCAGTCAAATCGTACTTAATAAACAAGCGTTATCAGAGAACTCCCTATATATTGATGGGCCGAAGGCACTATATTTCATAATGTTTAAACATATTTTGGGATATGAACATTGTGTGGGGAAAACTGCATTAAGGAGATGTTCGGCCATGAACTAGCATGGGGAAAGCTAAATGTGCTGAATGACCTCCTCCTCTCCCGATGTTTCTGTGCAGTCTGTGGGAAAGCTCTCAGATGTTAGGAAGGATGTCTATGCAGGGTCAGCAG
Source organism: Hemiscyllium ocellatum (assembly GCF_020745735.1). Classification (NCBI taxonomy): domain Eukaryota; kingdom Metazoa; phylum Chordata; class Chondrichthyes; order Orectolobiformes; family Hemiscylliidae; genus Hemiscyllium; species Hemiscyllium ocellatum. Next base: position 89,879 of record NW_026867747.1, read on the forward strand.
GACTGTGTTTCCCATTCCCTTTTCTGATAACGAGGTTGATGCCAGATGTTCTGTCCAGTTTTATCCTTTAAGACATCAGAGTAGTTTGATACAATTGAGTATCTCACTTGGCCGATTCAGAGACACTCTGTGCGTCTGGGGTCACTTTTAGGCCAGACCAAGAAAGCATGGAGATTCACTTCCTGAAAGTATATTGGTGAAGGAGATCGATGTTTACAATCAACATTGGACACAAGATCACTATCACTGACACCAGAGTTTAGGTCTCGATATTTTATTAATTATTTTCAACTTCCTCCAGCTGCCAGAGCATTGGACTAGTCCGGATTCGTAATCCAATGCTATTTCTACTACAGTACCATCTCCACATGGGAATGCATCGGAAACCACATTGACCTGATTATTTCGGTGCTGTTTGACAGCTCTATCAAAAAGTATTCCCACCAATTTGACTATCGTGATGGGACTGAGGGGGTGGTAATTGGTCAGATTGTAATTATTCTCCTACTCAGGGACTGGACATAGTTGAGTAATGTTCCTCTTTTATCTTAGCCTGCTGGACGCACTTTCCTCATTCCCAAAGAAGGGCTCAGGCCCGAAACATCGATTCTCCTGCTCCTTGGATGCTGTCTGACCTGCTGCGCTTTTCCAGCAACACATTTTCATCTCTAATTTTCCTCATTGCCAGGGAGATGTCAGAGTTGGAGCTGGAATGAAACGGCTTCCCCAGGGACACGGCTTGTTGTGCAGCACAAGTCTTCAGTCCTATTGCAGGAATGGTGTCAGGGCCCATTGCTTTGTTGTATCTACTGTGTTCAGCTGTTTCCTCATGACAGTACAGCAAATCGAATTGCTTGAAGACTCGCATCTGTGATTCTATGGGAAACATGATGAGTTTGAGGTGGATCATCCACTCATCATGTCTGGCTGAGGATAGTGCAGACACTACGTACTTGACTTTTTTCACTGACATACAGACTTGTTCCGATATTTCAGATGAGGATATTTGTGGAGTCCTCTCCTCCAGAAAATTGTTTAATAGTCCATCGACATTTAAGTTTGGATTTGGCAGGATAACAGAGCTTAAATCTAATCTGTTAGTCTTGGGATCATTTCCCCTCTCCATCAGACATTAGTTCTGCTGGTCGGAATGTAACCAGTTAAGTGTGGTAGCTTTAATGGGTTGTTAACAGGTTTAGGTCCACGTGATTCCGATCCTGGCATGTTCACCCACACTCATTACTGAACCATGGATCGGCTTGATGGTAATGTTAGACTGATGAATTATCGTCGGGAAACTGTTACAGATTGTCGTTGAATACAATTCTGTTTCTGCTGCTGCTATGATCTACAGCACCAAATGATAACCCAGAGTGAGTTACAATATCTACAATTCAATTCTACTGACTCTCCCCCAGTTCAAACCGAGACCATTCACCCATCAGACTTGTATTCTGTACCTAACCTGGTTTCTGATGCAGTAACACTTGCATTTTCATAATCGTATTCTGCTGAGGGCCTCACTCTGATGTCACGCCTCTAATTTGTTACTTTAACTCAATCCATTTAAAGTAATTATCTAAATCGTTTCTTTTCCACAATGTCAACTTCTGTATTTGAAGTGAATGTGTTTTCCTCTGTTAGTCTCCCTGACCATGATTAAAAGCTCTGTAGTCTCAGTGATGCCAGACTTATGTAGTTTCAGAATCAAGGAACTTGTGCACCATGCGCTATTGTTCAGTTCCCAGTGTACGGCGCTCCATGTTGGACAGGATGTTTGAGCATCTTTGACATCCTTCTTTGGAAATTGTCCAAAAACAGAAATTGCTGTAGATGTTTCAGCATCTTCTGCAATGAATGCAGTGTTTAACTTTTAGGTCCAGTGACCCTCTACAAAGCTCCCAGTTTCTAAAGCAAGTTTGGTATTTTTATTACCAGTATCCATAGTTAGTTGTTTGTGAAAATTTGTTCTGTGCCTATTCATGTCTGGAGAAACTCCAAAGATCTGTCAGCATCTGCAGAGAGAGAGAAACGGCGTTAGCATTTCAAGCCCAGTGTGACACTTCTTCACAACTGAAAAGCATTGGAAAATTGGCTGTTCAATACCTTGCCCGAGATGGGAGATAGGTCACAGGGGAAAGAGGGCGTGGCAAAGATATACCGGCTTTTAACAGTGGTGAACAAGAAGATGATATAAAACGGGTTTAAATAAAGATGTGGATGGGAAAATGGGTTCTCTCTATTGAGTGCAAGATAAAGAAGACACAATCACACAAGGTCATAGGGAGGCCAGGAGGGATAATGTTGACTATGTGGCATATAAAGATCTGGCCATAATTACGTTTTCACTGTCGAGATCATCCCCTCCTTTAGACAAAGGATATCAGGTGCTTGACTTTTTATTGACACTAGTAAGCGTTTCATGCTGCTTGAGTTTTGTAATAGGGAGAAAAAACACAAATCACAGTATGCAGTTTGGGCTGAGTATTGTTTACCTGTCATGTTTACTATAGTTTAAAATTTGCAGTATTTATCTTTAAATGCTTGATCTTGAAGTTAGTATTGGATGGAGTTTGAGGGATGGTTGAGGGATGACATTATAGAAGTTTCTAAAATCATGAGAGGTATGGATAGCGTGAATAGCCAAGATATTGCCCACGAGATGGGGGTGTTCAGCCATAGTAGGCATTGGTTTACGGTGAAAGGTGAAAGGATTAAAAGGGATGAAGGGGCAACGTTTTTACACAGAGGGTAGTGTGGGTATGAAATGAACTGCCAGAGTAAGAGTGCTGGATGCCAGTACAGCTACAACATTTAAAACTCATTTGGATAAAACATATGAATGGAAAACATTGAGAGGCCTATGGGCCAAATGAAAGCAGATGGGACGAGCTTAATTTGGAAAACCTGGCCAGCATGAACATTGAGAAAAGCTCCACGCAGAGTCAGTGGGGGTCGGTAAAGGGGAAATTATATTTTACCCTGTAAAATCATGCAAGCATTTCTAGAGATGCCTGAGAATGTAACAAGCGGACTTGATACAGGGGATCTGTTAGAACACCAGGCTTTCCAAAGTGTTTCCACAAGGTATTACAAAATAAACGTTCTTACACAAGTCAGAAGCTCGTAGGATGATGGAGAATGTATTAACATGAGATGATGATTGCTTAACATATAGAAATCGGAGAGTCAGGATTAATGGATCTTCATGATAAAGTGTATCTGCTGGAGGACCGCGGCTATCAGTCCGATGGCATCATTTATTTACACTCTATATTGATAATCTGAAGGAGAGAGCTGAGTGCAATTTACATTCGAGTTTGAGGATGACACTGAGAATCAAAATGCAGGCTGTTATTTAATGGAGACGACTTCCAGAAAAGGAACAGTACAAAGGGATTGGAGTGTTCCTGTGTATGAAACATAAAGTCAGCATGCTGATGCAGCAAGTAACTAGGTTGGTTCAATAGCCGGCATCCTGGGGTGGTGTTATTGCGAATTTCTAAAACGGTGAAGTGATATTCATTCGGGTTTAAATGAATGAGGAGTGATACAGATGAAAAATACAAGTAACTTGATAAGGTAGGTGTTGAGACGTTGTTACCATTCCTGAGTGGAGTCTCAAACACGAGGACATAGATACCGAATATGGAACATCGATTTCTCTCTGAGATGCAAAGTGATATCTTCTCTCAGATGATAGTGAATGTCTGGAATTCCCTGACCCGGAGAGGTGTGGAGGGATACAAGGAGTAGGGAAGAAAGTGGAGTTAGACCTGGAGTAGATCAGCCATGTTCATATTAAATGACAGGGCAAGCTTGAGGGGCCGAATAGCCTACTCTTATTCCAATTTATTAATTTCACATGTTATGCTTTTGCAAAGTAACTGGTTATTTTCCCGGAAGTTGTGTTGTGTAATGCTACATTCGGGTGAGCAGAGGATTTGTTTGAGTTAACGCTGGGTGGGGTATGGGGGCTATATTCACAGTAAATCTGGGCCTGTAACACGACCCACATCTGGAGCTGACGTTGCAAAGAGGGGAAGCCTGGAAACAGGGATTGGGGGTAAGTGTCCCTTCCTGACCCAGCCTGGATTTTCCAAGTGCATTTCCAAAACTGCAACTAACCATCGGAGTGGCTTTGATGTGCCCCTGTGTGCCTCGTCCGAAGGGCAGAATGGAACATCACAACATAGGGCTGAGGGACACGAGTGGGCTATTCGGCCCTATGACACTACTCCACCAGTAAATAAGGTCGTGGCTCATCTCATTATGGTCCCAGCTGTACGTATCTCTCCTTTCACCGTTATCCCTGATTTACCTGTCTATGGTATTATACCTCGATATAATATTAAGATTCAACCATCCCAAACTTCTGGGAAAGAGAATTCCAACTTGAATGAATTCCCAATTTGTGATCTTTTTTCTCACTCCAATTGTGACTGAGGATGGAGGGTGTCACTTTTTCCTTTTCTAGTCCCACTCCTCCACTGCTCACAACAAGTTTTAAATGTAACCAGGTTGGTGATATGGACGATGATAAAAGTCTCAGACTGGGTCAGGTTCAGTGATGAGAACAAGTCAGGCAGATTTCTTTAGTCAGTCACAAGTTACTAACAGAACTAACAGAGAGATATGTTGGACCTGTGGATAGCACTGCTGCCTCACATTACCAAGGAGCTGGGTTCAATTCCAAACTCAGGCAACCCTCTATGTGGTTTGAACATTCTCCCCATGCCTGTGTGGGTTTCCTCCCAGTGCTCCAGTTTCTTGCCAAAGTCCAAAGATGTGCAGTTTAAAGTGGATTGCCCATAGTGCCCAGGGAAGTGTAGGTTAGATGGGTTAGTTATGGGAAATGCAGGATTACATGGATACGATTGGGGGCACGTCCAGGTGGGATGCTTTTTGGTGGGTAAGTGTGGACTTAATGGACGGAATGCCCTGCCTCCACACTGTAGTGTTTCTATAACAATGACAGTAAATTTGGACTTTACAAACACCCAGTGGATACATACTAATCCACACTTATCAAGGACTTGTATGTTTCAATTTCATTCCAAGAGTAACCTGTTAAAGCCTTCATAATATAAGCCATTCACCCCAGGAATACGTGAAATCAAATATCTCTGAACTGCTTCCAATGTAATTATATCCTTTCTCGGTTAATCAGACACAAAAGACTAATCTCACACTCAGATCATAATGGTTATAATTGTTTTCTCAAAGTGCTGTGAGTCTTTGGAAACCTCTTCCCCACAGACCATTGCAGGCAGAGATACTGAATATTTTTGAGGCACAGACGGAAGGTTTATAAATAACAACAGAGTCAAGGATTATCGAGGAATGGGCAGCAATGTGCAGTGTGGGGGGAGATGTAGGCAGTGGTATCAAATAACACGGCTTCAGAACCTCCAGGAATAAATGCAAAATGAAATGATAATATCGATAAAAAGTTAAGGGGGAATACAAAATGGCGGAGATCCAGAAGGTCTGCTTTGCTGGGCTCTGTATCAACACACGAGCAAAGTGGTTCTCTAATACACCCCATCCCAGCCATTTACTTAAAATTCAACACCAAAAGAGCGATAGAATCTTTAGTGATCCAGATTTGTCAAAGGGCAATGACAAAACACGGGAAAGGATCGAGTAAGTTCCAACACATGGTGCACCCGTCAGAAGCATAGAGCATACCTGAGGCTGGAGCTGCAACCCCCTGTGCTCGTTCCATGGACCCAGTTACTCACCAGGTCTTCGTCACTGAGTTCATCAAGTTACGTGAAATGATTGAAGCCATGATTGAAGAACAGTTCAGCCGTGGCTAGAGCCGCTCTCAGCCGTGCTCCAGAAACATGAGCAACAACTTGACAGCCTTGGAAACAGGACAGACGATGCCAAGAGCCGAACTGCAGTGGCAGAGACCGTGATCGATTCCTCTCGGGAGAGGATCCTCGCTCTTGAAAAACAGGTCTGCACCTTAACTGAACAAGATGACGACCTCCAGAACAGGGGCAGGATGAAGAATAATCACATCGTCTGTTTGCTGGAGCGGACAGAAGGTGGTCAGCCGGTGAGTTTTTTCAAGAACTGGCTGCAGCGATCCCTTCACTTCGAAACTGAGGAGGGTGAAGACTGAGACAGTTCATCAGATTACGGCGCGGTAGTCAGACTCAGACTAACGCCTTCATCCTGTCCTTGCGCAATTACTTAGTTATGGGGATGAACAAAAGGGATGGAAGCTTTCAGAACCCAGGGGAAAGATCCGATGGGTTTAATTCACTAGAGCTCCAGGATTATGTTCTTTCAGGACTCTTCAGCGGCGGTGATTCAGGAAAGAAAATCTTTTGATGAGATTAAGAGAAGTGCAAGGGAATTCTGATTCAGTATTCCTTACGGTACCCAGCGGTGATCTGTATTGCTTTCAATGGATCCACAAACTCATCTGACTCTCCAGAGAAAGCGAAAACTTTATGGACATTTTAAAGTAAGCTGGATATTTAGATATTGCTGAAAATGTGTTGCTGGTTAAAGCACAGCAGGTCAGGCAGCATCCAAGGAACAGGAAATTCGATGTTTCGGGCCAGAATTTCCTGATGAAGGGCTCTGGCCCGAAACGGCGAATTTCCTGTTCCTTGGATGTTTAACCAGCAACACATTTTCAGCTCTGATCTCCAACATCTGCAGACCTCACTTTTTACTCTTGGATATTTAGATAATCATGTTTCTCCTAAAGAAATTTTGTTGGATTTTTCTAGTATTAACCAGTATTAAATTATAGCTGGGACTGGGTGGAGTACTCATTTTTAACTTCTTCGTTAGTATTACTACTCTTTTTCTCCTTCTTTACTTGTGTCTGGGGTGCAGCTCAAGCTGGAGGGAGTTACAAAGGTAGTTGTGATGGCTGAGTGCTAATCGAAGGGCAGTTCAAGCCTGGTTTTTGTTGTTAATTGCCCAGGATTCCATATTGGTAGCGGGCACAAGATAAAGTTTTAAGGTATGTAAGCGTCCCCAGTTGGCGGGGGAGGTAAATTCTCCTTTCGAGTGTCATTGGAACTTTGGATTTTATTTTGTTCTTTGGTTTTTTATGTTTTTAGCTTTGGAAAGTTTTGAGAGCTTGTTAGATGTAGTAGTTTCAGTTTGTACAGTTTTTAGGCTCGATGAGTCTTCTTCATTAATGATCAGCGATGTGTAATTCGATGTGAAACTCTAGAGTTGAAATGTTGCTACAATGTGTTATGGATAATGATATGCTTAAATGGTGTACCTGGAACATTAAGGGGAGCCATCTGCCAGTCAAGAGGAAAAATGTACTTTCTAGTCTTAAAACTAGAGGGTGGATGTTGTCCTATTTCAGGAGATGCACCTTGATGACAAGGAACATTTTGACGTTACAGCAGGGCGGGTTTGGTAGGGTTTATTTCTCGCCTTTTAATACTAGGCATTGGAGAGAAGCCATGCTAGTTAGAATGTATCTTCCATGAACTATGGGAAATCATACTGTATTTTGAACGATTCTTGCCCCACCCACTAAATGCCCAGCGCACCCTCTTAAAATCCTGGTAGATGCATTTTCCAAAGTAAGTTATCTTGCATCGTGGCACATATTGTCGAAGGAGATTTCAACTGTCTTATGGCCAAAGGTCCCCCAATATCCTCGTTATAATGTAAGCAATTAGTGGGTCTGTGTGCAGAACTAGAGCTGGTGGATGTCTGGAGGCAGATCGACCTCACAAGTAGCAATTTTAATTTCTTCATTAACCCGCACAAATGCCACATGAGGGTTGATCTCTTCCCCATCCCTGAAACAATCTTAGACATGGTGGCATCCTGCTACAATTGGGAATATTACCCCAACATACCTGCCCCAGAAGTGGGATAGAAGTCACATAAGATTATGTTGTATGCAGATGAGGGTTTTATGTTTTTGTCAATTCCCACAATTTCGGCAGCTCACGTGATGTAATGCATTAATTCGCTTGTCGCCTTTTCGTGCTATAAGATTAATTTTACAAAGTTTCTGGCCATGCCTATGGGAGGTCTGAGGGAAATACCAGATATTGAAGGTAAATCCTGGTTTCCTTTTAAGTGGTTACGGGAGTGGGGAGTTTCTCTATTCCGGTATATTGATTACATCCGTTTTTGAAAATGTATTTAACGTGAACTATGTCCATTTGTTTGACAAAATTATACAAGAATTTCAAAGATGGGATGCACTTCCAACATCCTGGCTAGGTTGGATAGCTGTTCTTAAAATGAATGTCCTTCCTTATTTGCTATACCCCGTGTGCATGCTTCCTTTGATGTTTCCCAGGCAGATATTAAGAGACTTAATGGCTGGGTTAGCTCTTTTATTTGGCATCATAAGCGACTCTTTATCAAGCTAACCAAATTGCAACTACCCCACAAAGTGTGGGCAGTAGATGTCCCAGATTAAAAGCTATCAATTAAGCTTTTGTCTGCGTGGGTTTCCTCCAGGTGCTCCGGTTTCCTCCCACAGTCCGAAGATGTGCGGGTCAGGTGAATTGGCCATGCTAAATTGCCCGTAGTGTTAGGTAAGGGTAATGTAGGGGTATGGGTGGGTTTCGCTTCGGCGGGTCGGTGTGGACTTGTTGGGCCGAAGGGCCTGTTTCCACACTGTAAGTCTAATCTAATTAGTCTAATCTAAAAAATCTAATCTTTTAATTATCCTATATTAGTGTCTGGCACGCTGAGGACTCCGCATCAATACGGTTAGATATTGAACCCTCTCAGACAAAGTGAACCCTTATTAGTCTGTTGTTCTGAGACAAAATGACAGTAGTTATGGAGTATTGTCATAATCCAAAAAGTATCAATGAAGTTAAAGCATGAATGACAATGCATCAGTTCGAGGACAATACAGCCATATCCATGTTTCTTACCCCTATGATGGCATACCAAGTTGTCAACTGGGGATAATGGATTCCAGATTTAAACTGTGGGCAGCCAGGGGTGTACCTTGCTTGAGTGATTTAGAACTGGTAGAATCCCTACAGTTTGGATACAAGCCCTTGGGCCCAGCAAGTCCACGTCGACCCTTTGAAGAGTAGCCCACCCAGAACCATTCCCCTACCATCCTATATTTACACTGACTAATGCCCCAACCTTTACATCCCGGAACACTATGGGTGCTTTATCAACAGCCAATTCATCTAACCTGCGTATCTTGGATCTTGGTGCTGTGAGGCCGCAGTACTATCTATTGAGCCACCACATTTCATTTGAGGAGAAAGAATGATATCATTTGATCAAATAACTCGTAAGTATGGACTACCTAGTAGAGTCCTCTTCTGTATTTTGTTCCAGATCAGAGAATTGCTGTAAAAAAAACACACACACTTTTAAAAGACTCTTACAGATCTGATAGAGGGAAGAGGGTGTCTATTGCTTAGAATACACTCTCTGTCAGTACCCTTTATCATTGGTTGGAAAGTGTCCCCTCAGACGAGACTGTACAGCTTTGTGTTGTCTGCGAGAGAGACTTGTGGGTTCACAACACTTCGGAGAATGGGGAGGATATTTATGAAAATGCTGGAAGGATATTGATCTGTAATAGGACCCATTCCATGCAGTTGAAAATTATTCATAGGGTCTATCTGACTCCAGATTGTCTCTCAAAATGCATAGTGGGATTATCTTCATCATGTTCTAAATGCAGAATGACTAGAGGCACTCTTACTCATTGCTTGTGGTCCTGTTGCAGGCTTCATCTATGTTGGAGCACTGCATCAGGTGTGATAGAATGGGTCTTGGGGACTGAATTGGAGATGGACCTGGTTTCTCATTTCCTGGGCCTGCCCAGGGTACTTTACACAGATGTAGATGTGAAAGAAATCATATCCTTACTTTCTGTGCTAGGACAAATATGTGTTGTGTTGGATGTCTGATCCCCGACCCCCCACCCACAACCACCCACCCAACCGTGCCTGTTGGTTCGTCGTAAGCTCTCCATGGAGAATATCCCTTTGGACTTTCTCACCAGTCTGGTGCACCAAAAAACATAGCTATATATAAGACACAGCAGCCCTTTTTGGATTACTGCGATACAGGCTTATCTGCCACTCTAAGAAGGGCTTTTATACAGCCATGATGATATTGTTTAATGAATCTAATATCCAGAGACGAAAAACTATGAACATAAAAGTATGCATCAGCTAATGCTCTTGATGAACGAGAGCTATCTTTATGTTATGCTGAGCTGTATTATTTATTCATTATTTATTATTTAGTTTTGTTTTTTCTTCTGTCTGTGTAGTGTTTTAACTTGTTTTGTATGTACATGCAATTGGAATTTTTTTCAGTTATTTGAGTTGTGTTGTTATTGGTTTATTATAATATTAAAAATTTCTTTATCAATAAAAATATTTTTAATTTAAAATGCTAACATTGATAGAATAGTCTCCCAGAGGAAACTCATTAGAGAGACCACTCATGGTGGTTTATCCTGAGGGTCACCTCATCTCGGGTGATGGGGTGAGGGTGAGAGAGCGTCCCGTTCATGGTAACCTCTGTCAGTGTGAGGAACTGAACCTGCGCTGTTGGCCTCCCTCTACATCACAAACCAGCCGTCCAGCCAACTGAGTGGGAGAATTATGTAGCTGTTACAGAGAGAAAAAATCACAGACAAAGGGTAAGAGAAACATTCATAACAAGGAAGGTTGTACAATTCAGATATCGGTCAAGATAAAGGCTGAGGGTAAAAACGTTCTCTGCTCGAAATTGTATTTATAACAAGACGTGTTTAGAAGCTCTTTTTGGTTTAATATCATTAAGGTGAGTCAAGTGACATAACCAGAATTACTAAGTGTGATTGGATATCTATAAACATAAAATAAGTGTATATTTTTGTTCGGTCTGTGTACAGCATGCTGACCGTTGCATGCAAGTATAAAATGATGGAATATATTGTTAGGTATCCGTAACCATGGGAAATGCCCTCAAACAGGCGCTTCAAAAAACCCAGGATAAAAGTGCCTGAGTGCTGTCTGGCCATGGACAGGACCCAGGGGGTTGAATGGTTGAAAGTTCCTGTAACATGGAGCTGAGAAGACCATCAGATAAGCGGGGACCTTATTAAATGCTAGACCACGTTTAAAGGGCTGAATGGCCTCAGCATGGTTTGAATTGTTTGTGATTTGAAAAACGTACTTCTCTACTCCTTCCTCTTATGTGTTACACACTGGGACACTGCCATTTTCCTGAAACTGGGAATCATTTGGAACATTATCTGGAACATTCCGTAATCGGCATTCGCCAGAATATTCTATAACTGTGTGGGATGTTTTGCAAAGGCGAGAGACAGAGAGAGAGAGTAAGCGTTGCATGCAGTTGTGAGAGTGGGGGACCATGAGCCTTTTTCAGGGGTAGCTGTGATCACAGATATACAGTGATGTGAGGGAGCAGAGAGAATACGGTGACACTCATCCTGACAGAGCAGGGAAGGTTATTGTTGCTTGTCCTGTATTACTGGACATTTCTTCAGACCTCAAATACTGCACTGAGCTGGACGGTGAACTCAGACATTGCTTGGTGGGTCTAGTGCTGTGGCTCCTTCTGGGAAGAGAATGTTCTCCCTCTGTCCTCGCCCATCTAATACACCCGCCATGCTCCGTCAACAAACCATGTGTAATTGTCCCTTATCTGCCAATCTGCCATTTCCCTGCCCTTGCTCTGTATCCACCTAATCCTTTCCTATCTGTGTATTTGTCCAAATGCCTTTTCAATGTTGTTATTGTGCCCACTTCAATCACTTCCCCTGGCAGCTCAGTCCATGTGGGTACCACACTCTGCGTAAAAAAGATGACCCTCAGGTTCCTGTTTATTTTTTTCCTCTCCAAATATGAACAGATGTCCTCTCGTCTTCGATTCCCCAACCTTGCAAAAAATTGAAGTATTCACCCCTGAGCACGTCTCTCATGATTTGATAAAATCTATGCTTCTATAAGAACCCTCTCAGTTCCCTACGCTGTAAAGAAATAAGTTCTAACCTGTCCAAATTCTCCCTATAACTCAACCCTTTAGGCCAAGAAACATATTTGTAAATTCCTTCTACATTCTTTTTTGTTCAATAATATCCTTTCTAGAGCAAGGTGAACAAAACTGAACACAATACTCCAACTGCAGCCTTACCAACATTCTGTACAACTGCAACATAACGTTCCAACTTCTATACTCAATGCCCTGATGAAGGCCAGTGTGCCAACAGCCTTCTTCACTGTCCTGTGTAGCTGTGACTCAAATTTGAGATAACCATGCACCTGATCTCCAATGTCCTTTTGTTCCACTACACTCCTTAAGTCCCTCTCATTCATCATTAAACTCCTACCTGGATTTGACTTTCCAAAATGCAAGACGTCACACTTATCTATATTAAACTCCATTTGCTAATTCCGTCCCACTTTCCCAACTGGTCAACGTACTGCTGCAATTTCTGATAACGTTCCTCGCTATAAACGATGTCTCTAATTTTAGTGTCATCTGCACACATACTAACCTTGCATTGTGCACTCTGGTCCAAATCATTGATATAGATAACAAACAGCAATGGGCCCAGGACCGACCCCTGAGGTATTCCAATTGTCACAGGCTTCCAGTCCGACAAGCATACCTTCACCATAGCCGTTTGCTTCATAACGTCAAGCCAAGTGTGTCGCTAATTTGCCAGTTCACCTTGGATTTAATGCGATCTAACCTTCTAGAGCGGCCTACTATGTGGATCCTTATCAAAGGTCTTACTGAAATCCAAATAGAAGATGTCTACCACCCTGCGCTCGTCAACGCCCCTGGTCACTTCCTCAAAAACCTCATACAAAATTTGTAAGACAGGATCTGCCACGCACAAAACCATGCTGATTGCTCCAAGTCAAACTCTGTATTTCCAAATGCATGCACATTTTATCTTTCAGAAGATTCTCAAGTGGTTTAGCGAAAACAGGTGTGAAGCTTACTGGTCTATCTTTCCTGGGCTTTTCTTTGCAGTCATTCTTGAATAAGTCACAACGTTTGCTACCGCCCAGACTTCCGGTATCTTGGCCCGTAAGCTTTATCTCTAGCCTCTTGCAGTCCTCTTGGATGTATCTGGTCAGGACCAAGAGATTTGTCTCTAATATGTCCAACAGAAACTCTACTGTGATATGGACAGTACCAAGATTTGACAACTAACCTCCTAAAGGTCACAGGTCTTCATGTCTTTCTTCATGGTAAACACAGAGGGGAAATTGAGGAATTCACCAATCTCTTGAGGTTTTACACATGCATGCCTATTTTGTATTTTAAAGCCTCCTATTCTCTCCCTAGTTGTTCTTTATCTTTACTATACTGAATTTGGATTCACTCTAAATTTCTCAGCCAAGGCTATCCCATACCCCCTTTCACCTTGCTGATTTCCTTCTTCAGTAAACTCCTCTATCCCCTGTATACCTCCAGGGATTCCCTTGATCCGAGCTGCCTGAACCTGAGCCACGCCTCCTTTTTTTCTGGTCAGAGCCTCAATATCTCTTGACATCCAGGGTTCTCTCTTCCAGTCTCACATTGCCTTCACCCTCACAGGAAAATGGAAACCTTGAACTCGAGCTATCTCACTTTTAAAGCCCTCCCACTTGCTCAAAATCCTTTTACCTCGAAACAAACAACTCTAATCATCCCCTGCAATCCCCTGTCTAATTCCAACAACATACGCCTTGCCAAAATTTAAAAGTTGAATCTGTGGATCAATGTTGACCCTCCCATAACTATTTTAAAATTAATACAACTCTAACCACTTTTCCCAAAATGCTCCCCCACTTTATCTCCACCTATCCTGCCCTATTTCCCAACAGTAGGTCGAATTTGTTCCTTCCCGAGTAGGTTATTCTATATATTGATTGTGGAAACTTTCCTGAACACACTTAACAAATTACGTTCCATCTAAGTTCTTAACCATCTGGAAGTCCCAGTCTATGTTCGGAAAATTGAAATCACCTATTATAACAATCCTGTTTCTCCTGCATGTCTCCCCAGTCTCCCTGTATATTTCTTCCTTAATTCCCATTGTTAATTTGGAGGCTTATATTGCAACCGCTATAACATTACCATCCCCCTCTAACGACTTCGTACCATTCACGAAACATCATTGGATATTATCTCAGTTATTTCAACTTTAAATACTGATGTGATACTCACCTTAAACTGTTTCCATTGACGTTTCTCCATCGCAGGCATAGTGGAGATATGGAGCTGTAAATGGATTGGAGCTGCACATTCTGTCACTTCCAACATTTGGCTGCAAGTTTCCCCACACTGGGCAGCGACCTAATACAGTGTTACCGAACAATGCTACATGCCTGGATTGAGATAAGAACGAACAAGTGCAGTCTGCACAGCACCCCACGCTGGACATTTAGCCCATGATAATAGATCAAGCATTGGTGTGGGCTGCACAGAGTTCCATTCTGGGTATTGCTGGGTTGCATTCAGCAGTACGCTAGTCGGATCTACTCAATGCTCCATCCTGAAAGCATAATGGATGGAGTGGTTATGTGAGTTGGATTGCGAATGTGAGAGAGCTAAACATCTGGCAATACCTTTATTTTTTGTTTTCAATCTTGTGTTTGGACGCTGTGTCCCAGCCTCGAGCAGTTGAATGACTGCCTCCTCTTTCTGTGTCCCCGTCCTGTTCCTGTGACCCAGTCTCGCGGAGTTGAATGACTGCCTCCTGTTCCTGTGTCTCAGTTTCGAGCAGTTGAATGACTGTCTCCTGTTCCTGTGTCCCATTCACGAGCAGTTGAATGACTGCCTCCTGTTCCTGTGTCCCAGCCTCGAGCATGTTGAGTCACTGCCTCCTGTTCCTGTGTCCCTAATCGATGTTGTGTGAAAGTAGATGTCCTCCTCCTGCTCCACAGTAACAGGCTCCAATAGGTCTGTGCTCAACTGCTGCTTCTGTGGAATGGAGTTGAGGGACTGAAGCCTCTTCACATTCTTTACCGTTTTTCTTGAGTAAAAGCCCTTCTCCTGTTTCTGTAAAACACCATCAAAATCTGAATGATTTATTTTTGTATTTGACTGTCAGTAATTGAGCAAACAAGCTGACTGACAGTATTCAGAAGCGGAATAACCACCTTCTGTTCCCATGTTAAACACTCAAGGGTCAATAGACTCTCAGAGATGTACAGCACAGAAAAAGATCCTGCGGTCTGGTCATCCATACAGACCAAATATCCTAAATTAATCTCGTTCCCCCTTGCCAGCAGTTGGCCCATCTCCCTCTAAACACTTCCCATGCATGTATCCATCCAAATCCTTTTTAAAAGGTGTAACTGTACCTGCCCCCACTACCTCTTTTGGCTGTTCAATCCGTACACACAGAAGTGTCTGTGTGAAAATGTTGTTTTAGCGTCCCTTTTTAAATCTTTCTCCTCTCACCTTAAACCTTTGTCATCTATATTTGGACTCGTCTATCCTGGGAAAAACATTGACTGTTTACCTTATCTATGACCCTCATGATTTTATAAACCACTTTAACGTCACCCCTCAGCCTCAATACTTGAAAATAGCCCCAGCCTATTCAAACTCTCCCTGTAACTCTAACCCTCCTACACCTGCAGCATTCTTTTAAAAACTATTCTGCACCCTTTCAATGTTGACAACATCTCCCCGACAGCAGGGAGACCAGAATTAAAGGCAATATTACAAAAGTGGCCAAATCCTGTACAGATCCAACACGTCATGCAAATGCTTAGAGTCAAAGCACACACCAATAAAGGGAAGATCACCAAGTGCCTTCTTCACTATGTTGTCTACCTGTGATGGCACTTTCAAGGAACTGAAAACCTGCACCATAAGGTGCCTCACAGGACAGCGATCTGGGTTTAATTCCATCCGTGAATGACTGGCTGTGTGGTGTTTGTACATTTTCCCCGTGTCTGTGTGAGTTTCCTCCGGGTAATATGTTTTCCTCTGACAGTATAAAGATATACAGGTAAGGGTAGATTGACCATCCTAAATTGTGCATGGTACCCTGGGATGTGTGGGTGAGGTGGATTAGCCATGGGAAATGCTGGCTCAGAGGGATAGGATAGGGGTTTGTCCAGTGGGATACTGTTGAGAGGGTCGGTGTGGCCTCGATGGGTCGAATAGCCTGTTTCCTCACTGTAGGGATTCCATAATTTCTATGGAGTTATCCTTGATTGGCGACTTTCAACAGGACCCTACCTATATTTCCCTCAATATTTCTTGCCAAAATGCAACACCTCACATTTATCTAAAATAAACTCCATCTGCCACTCCTCAGCTCACCTAATCAACGCCTCATTATATTCTGAGACATTATTCTTCACTGTCGACATTACCACCAAAATTGGAATTATCTACAAACTTACTGACATACTTCACTTACTCAAGTACAAATGATTTGCATAAGCAACAAAAGACTCACTATTGATCTTTGTGGCACGCCACTAGTCACAGGTCTCCAAATTCAATGAACAAATGTCCACTGTCATGCACTATCTCCAATATTCAAGAAAAAGTTGGGCCTAAATGACGAGCTCTCCAGGATTCCCGGCAGTCTAACCTTGATAACTAGTTTACCATGTAGAACATTTTGGTTTTCTTACTGAATTGCATAAAGACAACATCCACTGTCCTGCCGTCATCAATCATCTTCTTCACTTCCTCAAAAAATTCCACCCAGTCAGTGAGACGTGGTCTCAAATGTACAAAGCTCTCTTCAGTCCTTGTCTTTCCAAATGCATATACATCTTTCCCTCAACACCGCCCCCCCCCCCCCGCCCCCCCGCCAACAATTTAGTCACCATTGACGTCAGGCTCACCAATCTATAGTTAGCTGTATTTTCCTTACTTTCTTAAATAATGACACTATGTTAGCAGCCCACCAGTCTTTTGACACCTCACCAGTGTAAATCAATAATACAGATATATCAGCAAAAGGGTGAACAAACTCTTTCCGAGCTTCCCACAAACTTCTGGGATACAACTGATCAGATCCCAGGATTTGTTCACCTTTGTATGTTTAAAATGTCCGATATCTCCTTGTAATATAGATACTATTTAAATATATTTTCTTCCTTCTCTCACTGTTGTAATCTCCTCTACATCAAATACTGAGGAGAAATACTTGTTTAGTGACCCTCCCATCTCCTATGGTTACGCACATAGGTAGCCTTACTGACCTGTAAGGTGCCCTATTCTCTCCCTAGTTAATATTTTGCCATTAAAAGACGTGTACTGTTGCTTCAATGCCTCGTTAACCCTATTTCTAAAGCCATCTCATGTCCATATTTTTCTGGCTGGAGTTCCCCATTGACTATACACTTACTTCCCTGATACCCCTCTCGGGACTCACTTGATCTCAGCTCTGTTTACCTGACATATGCCTCCTTCCTTACCTTGACCAGAGCATCAATATATCTAGCCATCCAGCACTCCCTGCACCCACCAGCCTTGCCCATCTCACTAATAGGAACACGATGGTCTGGACTCTCTGACACCAAGTTGTAATCGCCTTGCATTTTCCAACCATCCCTTTACCTGCGAATAGGGTATCCTAATTAACCTTTCACAGGGCTCACCTAACACTTTCAAAATTGACCTTATTCAAAGTAGGAACTTTAATGTTTACATCAGGTCGTTCCTATTCCACAACTAGTTTGAAACTAATATTTATGTGTAACAGATTTGAAAGTTAAATAAACACTTCCTGCCCCTCTGGAACAGGTTCGAGAGCTGAATAGGCTCCTCCTGTCCCTCTGTAATAGACTGGAGAGGCTGAATGACCTCCTCATGTCCCTCTGAAATAGACTCAAGAGACTTCATGGCATCCCTCCTGTCCCTGTGTAACAGACTCGAGACATCAAATGACACAGCAACCCGTGGATTACGCACTGCCGGTAAACTGTATCTAATGTGGTCCAACCATTCTCAGTTACAGAAACACAGAGAACACAATGTACTCCAGGTGCCCTCTCAGTAACACCTCATACAGCTGCAGTGACACATCTCTTTGTTTTGAATGATTCCTGTTGGCAAAATGCGCCAATATTCCAGTTTTCCACCTTTTCAAGTAGCAACAGACTAATATGGGCTGAATGGCTTTCTCTTATCCCTCTGTAAGGCCCATTGGAACAGAATTGTTTTGGCCAGTTCCTGAGTAGCAGTCTCAATGCTCTGTCTCAAAGTTATGAAAGGATTTGATAACAGGGCATTAAAACATGAGTAGCCTCACACTGGTCAATAAGTACCGCACTTTGTGTTCAGGTATCTAGAAACTTGCCCACCCGACTTCTTATTATGCAGCCGATCTGTTTTTATTTATAACCGCCTCCTTTCATAAACAGAGTGGGACATATATAGACTGCTGCAGTGTTCTGTTAATATTCTCATATACAAGGAAAAAAAAGATTAAAAAGATTGAAAGATTTATGGTCCATCCCTCAGCAACCTTCAACTATTCCATCCAAAACCAATAAATGAAAATGATGTATGGAACTTGTTAACTGAGTCTGTTTGTTCAGTGACTGTGATTAATGCCAACCTCCATGGATTCTAATTATCACAGTGGAGAGTTTCCATCTTTTAATGATAAATAGCCTCCGTACAATGTGTCAACCCACAACATGAGCGGGACCATCACCGACAGCACTGCTGGGGATCAGCAGATCCAGAGAGTGGGGAGGAGAGATCAGACTCTTAGGAGAGAACATTAGACGGAATGTTCCAACAATGGATCAGAGTTTGAGAACATTAGACTGGAATATTCAAACAATGATCAGATCTGGGAATTTAGACTGGAATATTCCAACAATGGATCATAATCTGAGAACATTAGAGGGAATATTTCAACAATAGACAGGAGCTTATCATATTATGTTTGGTATCTTTCTGCAGTTGATTGGTTGTCATTATCATCGCGATCTATTACGCTCTTCTCATTTTTAAATACTTCTATTATCCCTTCCTGGCTATCGTTGGTGTTCCTGGTGAGTGTCACTGTCCAGATTTTGTTTTCTATAAACCAGTTATGACTGTATTACTGTTATTTCATATAGTCTACACTTCTTGCCAAAATTATTGTTCCAGTGGAATCTCTCAATCCAGATATTCACTTTACAGACCACTACTAACTGACATCAATGAAGTGTTCAATTACTGTCTCGCTCTCTGCTCTGGCAGTGTTATTCCGGGTCTCTATGTTGACCTATTCGTTTCAGGGAGAACCCACAATTCATTATATCATTGCCTTTGCTGTTAAGAGCATGGAGGCCATGTCTACTGTTCTGGTTACAAACTCCACTTCCTCTACTGTTTCCATCCCATCCCTGACAATATCTGCAGCAGAAGCAGACACGTCACAAATGTGGGAGATCCCTTTGACACTGAGCTGATTCTTGACACCATTCCTTGACCATTTCTAACTTGAAATACTCATCACTCAGAATATGTCTCACTGTTTATTCCATCTGCTGTTTGAATCTTGAGATATGAAATACAGTCTTAATGAAGGCAAGAATCTGCTGCTGATGCTCCCGGCTTCAAACCTGCCCAAACAAATCTGATTCAGACTCACACCAAACTCCCACCCATCTGTCATTCATGCACGCTGATGTTATTGCTGTTGTGTCTGGCAATGCCTTATTTTAACATTCTCAAACACTTTACCTTATCTGTCCATGAAACTTCCCTCGTTCTCTCTGTTGATTATCAAAAAGCCTGCCAGTTGTTCGTATTTAAAATTGTTTCCTCATGTGCGTTTTTTCTCAGACAATGAGTTTCTCATTTAACCACGTCAATCACGCGCACACATGCACACACTCTCTCTCTCTCTCTCTCTCTCTCTGATGAACACACACACACATGAAGAGAGAGCAAACCTTCCCCTACTGGGCAGATACTGCAATTTACTGAGCAACACGCGCGCATGGTCTGCACAGCTCTCCATACGGGGCTGTCATCTTGTCCCAGTTAATGTTGTTTGTGGTGTTCTGTGAAGCAGACTCAGAATTTGATGTAACAAACCATTTATTTGATCTGGCAATGCCTTTATTGAATGTTCTCATTCTTGTAATTTTACTCACGAAGATCTCACTTCTCCAGTTAGTCCACTGCCCTGACTTTTTCCCCATATTTCCACAACATCTTTTCAGTTAATTAACAGTCTATTTCAGTCTTTAATGTGAATCTCTCTGTCCCTTTGTATCTTTTCCCTGGCCTTGGGTTTTGGCTCCCTAGTGTATCGAGTGCTGGCATTGTGTAGCTCAGAAATAATGAAATGGGGTGTGATAAGCGGTTGTTTCACTTCCTGGTATGTCCCATATGATGGTCCATGGATAGGCGTGTTTCAGAAGTTATGAGCAACATCCTTGTAACTTGGTCAGTAACTGTGGCTGTCCCTCTCTGGTGATCTTGCGATCAGTAACACGAGGAAGCCCACTGAGGAAAGGACCAGGCATCTAAATTGCCTGATAATGCTGTCACTTTTTAAAATAAAGGTTATTTTATCCTTTTTTAGTAAGAGATCTTAAAGGCCAAACTGCCTACTGAAAACGGCTCAAGTAAATAAATTACCGGGCTTTTAGGGTTTTTAAAAATAAATTGTAGTAACAATGGCCAGCTGGCACAGACCAGGCTTTCTAGGTTTCTTTTTATTGTAGCTATAACAATCACCAAGGTGCTTGGGGTCCCCAGGAGGTTGTAAGTTTTAGTAAATTATCCGAGCTGCTATTCTCTCTGGAACCTCACTTGATGCTGTTTCCTCCTGGATTGGAGAACCGTATGCAAGAACACATGTCTAAATGTTCCTTTTACCAAGGGTGTGTTTTAGGTGATGTTAGTATATTGGAACAGTTCATTTGTAGAAGGTACTGCATCCATTATTCGGTTAAGATTTCCAATAGTTTAAGTTATTCTAAATTCCTCTTCATTTTGTCTGGATTTTCATTAGAGTGTTTAAATATATTGCGTTTTACTTAATGGTGAGTGGTTTGACTAGTAGCATCACATCTGGAACTCCCACTTCACATCTACCCATTAAAATAAGGAAAAGATTGGCATCCAAGCTACCTTCTTAAAATAGTTTGAGGCGGTCTGGTTGGTCTATAGCAAACTGGGGTCTCTTGTCTGGTTCTAAGTCGATAATCCAAATTGGGTTTAGAATTACAATCCATACAGTATGCAAACAGGCCATTCGACCCAACATGTCCACACCGACCCTACGAGGAGTAACCTACCCAGACCCATTCCTTTACCCTATGTTACACATCTACCCCGACTAAGGCACCTAACCCACACATCCCTGAAAACTATGAACAATTTATCATGGCCAATACACCTGACATGCACATCTTTGGATTGTGGGAAACCAAATCATCCAGAATAAGCTCATGCAGACACTGGAGGATATGCACCAGGAGACTATTGGGTTCAAAGGTCGCGTATGTAGTTGCTAGTGTCTTCATTCCCGATGTTGAATTCGGTTGTTTTTTTTGTTGATTCAGTCACCAAGAGTTCTCTGGGTGTGGAAAAGTGAAGTTGGGGGTTTACAAAAGGTAATGAAGGCAAAACTGTAGGAATTGACAGACAAGCTGGAGTTGGGGTTGCGATTGTCTGTGAGAAAATGTGAGATAATTACAGCGATAGCTCGGCAATTACATTTGGTGGAAACGCCATCAGACTCTTTGGAAATGGCTGGAATTCAATTTCAAATGAGGCACCTTGAACATGAGAAGGAATTGAAACAGTTTGAATTATGAAAAAGTAGAAATAAAAGAAAGGGAAATGAAGAAGAAAAAGAGAAAAGGACAGAAGAAAAGCAGAGATTTCAACTTAAAAATTAGCAATTAGAGAGGAAAGTTGCACATAGAGGGCGGAGATGAAGATAGACGGTCGGCTGGATGAGGAGGTAAGTGAGGTTGAGCAACCCTATTGTAAATAATGGCCAATGGTATCTGTTTAAATGCATCCAGGCATTCTCTAAAATTTGATGAGAAGGATGGTGAAGCCTTTTGAATTTCGTTTGAGAAGTGGCTAACAATTGCAGACACCAGTGGCCATGTGGATTTAGTTGATCCAACAAGCAGATAGGTATTTGCATCCCTATTGGATGAGGTATCTGGCCAGTATGGAGTGTGCCAGTATGCCAACTGAAAGTGCATATGAGCTTGGGCCAGTAGCTGACAGACAGCATTACAGGAATCTCAAAAAAGGGTCCCTGTTAAACGCGCATTGAGTTTGAAAGGATCAAACAAAGTAATTTTGAAAGGTGGGTAAAGGTATTAAAACAGATCAACCCTATGACATTCTTAGAGAGATTCTTATTTTGGAGAAGTTCAACAATTCACTTCCTGCAGTCGTGAGAACTCGTGTGGAAGAGCTGAGAGTTAAAATGGCAAGGTGAGAAGCTGAAATGGCTGATGATGCTGATTGAGTTCAGAAATCAAAGTTTGGTTTCTGTGAGAGATTGAAGAATGTGTGAGATCTTCTTAAAACATATACCTGTGAAAGTAAGGTTTACTGGCATAGGCCAGTAGTAGCAGGTAAAGAGGTTAGAGCATTAAGAGGGACGGAAACATGTAAGTTTTTATGCTGAGACATGAGGAGCTATGTCATTCCGAAGAACTATTGAAAAGATGAGAGTGCTCCATTATGTAACGTGTGGTTGGAGAGTCCATGGAAACATCAACAGATTTATTCCACAATGGGGAAGGAGGCCTTTGGCTTGGTGTTGGCGTTACAACATTTCAATTTACATTGCCAATAACATACAGAGACAAATCTTTTTCACTGATCGTGACCCCTTAAAGTTTTTTGAGAAGTTTAGGGAGAAAAATACCAGTCTGTTTCGATTGAGCTTATTATTGCTACCAGTCAATTTGAAACTAAACAGGTGACAGGGTGAGAAATCCTAATTTTGACACCTTGTGGAGACTTGGATGAACAAAGAAAAGGCATTCTGTGGCAGGAGTAAAATGACTGAAATCGAAATATTTGTGAACATTTGTATGTTTCAGAGTCAATGTATATATATATATATACAGATTTCTGTCTACTAATAGATGAAGTTTAGGAGGTCTAAAATGAATCCACATTTGTGTATTGATGGATTATTTTATTAAAGAATGAGTTGTGAAGATACTATCATTGTAAAACGTTTATTTTTCTCTTGTGTTTTTTTTGAAGAGAGGTTTTAAAGGCAGAGGTGCAGAACTGCTGTCTGAAAACAGTTTAAGTAAATAACTGAGATTTTAGGTTTCATTAAAACAGTGGGAACAATGAAAGGGCAGTGGCCAGCTCTCCCAGACCAGGGTTTCTCGTTTTGTTTTTAGCTGCAGCATTCAGAAGCTGTTGAGATCCCAGAATGTTGGAAGTTTCAATAAATGATCCCCAGCTGCTTTTCCCTCTGAGATCTCTGTTGATGTTGTAACCTCTGGATTGGCAAACTGGTGTAAGGATCTGCATTTGAATATAACAAAGCAAAGCAGTGTAAACCAAGAAGGTACGGTATCTATTGTTGTGTAAGTGTTCCAACAGAAAGGTGTCCCAAAATATTCTTTTCTTTGATTTTATTTTAACTAAAGCATTTGAATAGATTATATTTTGCTTAATGTTGAGTGGTTTGACCAGTCACAACATATCTGGAACGCACACCTCCCTTCTATATTCAAAATAAGGAAAGGTTTGGGTCTAAGCGGCCTTCTTAAAATATTTTGGGGAGATCGGACTGGTCCACAACACTTGTAGCCAAGGGTTTTGGATGAATCCTGTAATGGAAAATAAGTGGAGGGATGGGGATGGTTTGCTGGAGGATGTGCTGTGAGCTGCCTCAGACATGCAGGGAGACCTGAGGATTTGGTGACCCCAACTCTGGATGCAGCATCTGCCGTCTGTTACATGAACAAAGAATGGAGCAGCAGAGCTGCAGAGAGGGGAACTCTGAAACCACGCAGTGATGTGTGGGGAAAGGGATCTGCTGTATCCACATTGGTTTTTCCAGGAACAGCTTCCCAAGCTTCACTTAACCCAGGAGCAGCGTGTGAGGGGACACTGATTGAACAAGGAGCTGGTCATAGAATGGTATCACCTCCCCACCTTCAACACGACCTGCAGTTTCACACCAGGGGGAGGATGGTGCTGGCATGGCTGTTAGGGTTACTGTTTCTCATACAGCTTCTATGATCCAGAACATTCCATGCTGGACAAGGTGACACATCCATCATTTCCCATATCTCAACATCAATGTCACCATTCGGTGATGGAGGATTTACACGGTGGATGAGGTAAATACATTGTTTCCTCCCACAGCAGGAGCTTCCGGTATAATCTAAATATAGTGGGATTTCCGATGGTGTACAGTGCATCTGCAGAGTACCCATGTTAATGGGGAGAGGATTTGCTCTCTCTATTAATGTAACGCAATGCACAGTACATCATGTTGGTGAATACCCACTGTCCTGGCAGCAGTCATGGCCTCTTCATTCAGAAGCAAGTCAGCCATTTTCCCATCGTCATCGGGTCCCCACGTGGAAAGAAATGAATATATCTTGGATAAAGGACGTCCTCTTGATGCAGATTTCAAAACACCATCCCCACCATCAATCAATCATACCAAAGTATTCCATGTGTACGGAGAGCAATGGGGTCACTTGGAGTGTCTGGTAGCTGACAAACAGGGATGGAGCAAAACCTGCCATGTTTCTGAACGGGTCTGAGTGAACCTCCCATACACAGTATTTTACTAAGTCCTGTAATCCCTCTCCATTTCAGTAACATACTGCCTTCGCTTATTTGTGTAAATTAAATGACAGGTTATATCATGTTAGATTCCACCTGACAAACAATTATCTATATCCTTTACCTTTCTTTCATTCTTATATACCGAGCATAAGCCTAAACTGCTCAATTCTCTTCATAAAGAAACAAACACTTCAAATATGGAATCATCCTACTAATGAAGCTCTTCTGAATTGCCTCCAATGTAAATACCTCATTCTGCAGGACACTGTACCAAACTGTACTCCAGTTGCAGCCTCACAAATGCCTTGCATAGCTACACCAACACTCCCTACTCTATCCTTTTGTAAGTAAACAGGGAAATTATGCTTGCATTTCTCATTACTTGCAGTACCCGCATGCAGGTTTTCTGTGATATGCAAGCAGACATCCAGATCCCTCTGCACCTAAGCACTTTGAACGTTCTCGCCATTTAGATAATAATTTGTCTCTCCATTAATACTGGCCAACTTGAATAGCACCATTTTTTTTCTCTAGGTTTGTGAAAGGTTTGTAGCTCAGGTTGAGATTTGGGGTGTATGTTTGCTCCTTGAGCTGTAGTTTTGATATCCACGTTTCGTTAACCAGGCTAGGTAACATCATCAGTGGCGACCTCCAAGTGAAGCGAAGCTGTTGTCTCCTGCTTTCTATTTATATCTTTCTCCTGGATGTGGTTTCTGGGGTTTGTGGTTATGTCATTTCCGTTTCGTTTTCTGAGGAGTTGATTGATGGCATCTAGATTTATGTGTTGGTTTATGGCGTTGTGGTTGGAGTGCCAGGCCTCTAGGAATTCTCTGGCATACTTTTGCTTAGCCTGTCCCACGTAGATGTGTTGTCCCAGTCAAAATGGTGGATTTTTTCATCCGTGTGTAGGGCTACGAGGGAGAGAGGGTCGTGTCTTTTTGTGGCTAGTTGGTGTTCGTGTATCCTGGTGGTTAACTTCCTTCCTGTTTGTCCTACGTATGTTTGTGGTAGTCCTTGCATGGAATTTTTTAGGTGTCATTGTTTTGTCCATATGGTTGTACTGTGTTATTTAAAGTTTGTTAGTTTTTGTTTGAGAGTGTTGGTGGTTTGTGTGCTACTAGGATTCCGAGGAGTCTCAGTAGTCTGGCTGTCATTTCTGAAACTTCTTTGATGTAGGTAAGGTGGTTAGGGTTTCTGCTGTGTTTGGTCTGCTTGTTGTGGTTTTGTCCTTGAGGAATCTGCACACTGTACTTCTTGAGTATCCGTTCGTCT
>NW_026867748.1:0-115819 GCF_020745735.1 Hemiscyllium ocellatum
GGTGAGATTTAAGTTTGGGGTTGGGAATGGGTTTGGGAGGTGGGGTTGGAGACTGGAGTTGAAGCTTAGGGTTGGGGGTTGAAGATTGGGACTGGGTTGGGGTCAGAGGGTGGGGATGGGGATTGGCATTGATTTGCGTTGGGAAATGGTGTTGGGGGTTGGAGGGGTTGAGGTTGTGGTTATGGTATTGGGGTTGGGGGTTGGGTTTGGGGGTTTGGCAGATGGTGTTGGGGGGTGGGGTTTGGGGGAGATGGTGTTGGGGTTGGAGGGTTGTGGTTGGGGTTGGATTTGGGGGTTTGGAAGATGGGGTTGGGGGTTGGAGGGTTGAGGTTGGGGTTATGGTATTGGGGTTGGAGTTTGGGTTTGGAAGATGGTGTTGGGGGTTGGAGGGTTGTGGTTGCATGTTGGGTTTGGGGGTATTGGGAGATGGTGTGGAGGGTTGTGATTGGGGTTTGGAGGTTGGGTTTGGGAGGTGGTGTTGGGGGTTGGGGTTGGAGTTGCAGGGTTGTGGTTGGGGTTGGAGGCTGTGTTTGGGGGATTGGAAGATGGTGTGGAGGGTTGGAGGGTTGAGGTTGGGGTTATGTATTGGGGTTGGAGTTTGGGTTTGAGAGATGGTGTTGGGGGTTGGAATTGGAGGTTGGGTCTGGGGGTTTGGCAGATGTTGGTGTTGGAGGTTGGGTTTGGGGGTTTGGCAGATGTTGGGGTTGGATGTTGGGTCTGGGAGATGGTGTTGGGGGGTGGTTTGGAGATTGAGTTTGGGGGTTTGGGCGATGGTGTGGAGGGTTGTGGTTGGAGGATTGTGGTTGGGGTTGGAGATTGAGTTTGTGGGTTTGGGAGATGGTGTTGGGGGGTGGGATTGGAGGATTGTGGTTGGGGTGATAGTATTGGGGTTTGGGAGGTGGTGTGGAGGGTTGTAGTTGGGGTTTGGATGTTGGGTCTGGGAGATGGTGTTGGGGGTTGGAGGGTTGTGGTTGTGGTTATGGTATTGGGGTTGGGGGTTGGGTTTGGGGGTTTGGCAGATGGTGTTGGGGGTTGGGTTTGGGGGCTTGGGAGGTGGTGGTGTGGTTTGGGGTTTTGGAAGATGGTGTTGGAGGTTGGGGTTGGTGGTTTGGTTTGGGGTTTGGAGGGTTGTGGTTGTGGTTGCATGTTGGGTTTGGGGGCTTGGGAGGTGGTGTTGAAGGCTGGGATTGGAGGTTGGGTTTGGGAGTTGATGTGGGGGGTTGGAGGGTTGAGGTTGTGATGGTATTGCGGTTGGAGGTTGGGTTTGGGGGTTTGGAAGATGGTGTTGGGGGTGGAGGGTTGAGGTTGGAGGTATGGTGTTTGGGTTTGGGGGTTTGGAAGATGATGTTGGGGGTGAAGGGTTGAGGTTGGAGGTATGGTGTTTGGGTTTGGAGGTTTGGGAGATGGTGTTGGGGGTGAAGGGTTGAGGTTGGAGGTATGGTGTTTGGGTTTGGGGGTTTGGGACATGGTGTGGGAGGTTGGTGTTGGAAGGTTGTGATTTGGGTTGGAGGTTGGGTTTGGGGGTTTGAGAGATGGGGTTGTGGTTGGGGTTGGAGGTTGGGTTTGGGAGTTGATGTTTGAGGTTGGAGGTTTGAGGTTGTGATGGTATTGGGGTTGGAGTTTGGGTTTGGGGTTTGAGAGATGGGGTTGGGGGGTGGGGGGTGGAGGGTTGTAGTTGGTGTTGGAGGTTGGGTTTGGGAGATGGTGATGGGGGGTGGGTTGGGGTTGGAGGGTTGTGGTTGGGGTGATACTGTTGGGGTTGGAGGTTGGGTTTGGGGGTTTGGGAGATGGTGTGGAGGGTTGTGGTTGGGGTTTGGAGGTTGGGTTTGGAGGTTTGAGAGCTGGGGTTGGGGTTGGTGTTGGTGGGTTGTGGTTGGAGTTGGAGGTTGGGTTTGGGAGTTGATGTTGGGGGTTGGAGGTTTGAGGTTGTGATGGTATTGGGGTTGGAGGTTGGGTTTTGGGGGTTTGAGAGATGGGGTTGGGGGTTGGGAGTGGAGGGTTGTAGTTGGTGTTGGAGGTTGGGTTTGGGAGATGGTGTTGGGGGGTGGTTTGGAGATTGAGTTTGGGGGTTTGGGCGATGGTGTGGAGGGTTGTGGTTGGGGTTGGAGATTGAGTTTGTGGGTTTGGGAGATGGTGTTGGGTGGGATTGGAGGATTGTGGTTGGGGTGATAGTATTGGGGTTTGGGAGGTGGTGTGGAGGGTTGTAGTTGGGGTTTGGAGGTTGGGTTTGGGAGGTGGTGTTGGGGGTTGGAGGGTTGAGGTTGTGGTTATGGTATTGGGGTTGGGGGTTGGGTTTGGGGGTTTGGCAGATGGTGTTGGGGGTTGGAGGGTTGTGTTTGGGGTTATGGTATTGGGGTTGGAGTTTGGGATTGAGAGATGGGGTTGGGGGTTGGTGTTGGAGGGTTGTGATTGGGGTTGGGTTTGGGGGTTTGGAAGATGGTGTTGGGGGTGAAGGGTTGAGGTTGGGGGTATGGTGTTTGGGTTTGGGGGTTTGGGAGATGGTGTTGAGGTTGCGGTTGGAGGATTGTGGTTGGGGTGATAGTATTGGGGTTGGAGGTTGGGTTTGGGGGTTTGGGAGGTGGTGTGGAGGGTTGTGGTTGGGGTTTGGAGGTTGGGTTTGGGAGGTGGTGTTGGAGGGTTGTGGTTGGAGGTTGGGTTGGGGGTTTGGGAGATGGTGTGGAGGGTTGTGGTTGGGGTTTGGAGGTTGGGTTTGGGAGGTGGTGTTGGAGGGTTATGGTTGGAGGTTGGGTTTGGGAGATGGTGTGGAGGGTTGTGGTTGGGGTTTGGAGGTTGGGTTTGGGAGGTGGTGTTGGAGGGTTGTGGTTGGAGGTTGGGTTTGGGGGTTTGGGAGGTGGTGTGGAGGGTTGTGGTTGGGGTTTGGAGGTTGGGTTTGGGAGGTGGTGTTGGAGGGTTGTGGTTGGAGGTTGGTTTGGGGGTTTGGGAGGTGGTGTGGAGGGTTGTGGTTGGGGTTTGGAGGTTGGGTTTGGGAGGTGGTGTTGGGTATTGGGGTTGGGGTTTGGTTTGGGGTTTGGTTTGGGGTTTGGGAGGTGGTGTTGGGGTTGGGTTTGGGAGATGGGGTCAGCGATGGTCAGGGGTTTGGGGGATGGGGTTAAAGGTTGGGGGTGGAGGATAGGGATGGGTTAGGGTTGGGATAGGAGTTTTAGGTTTGGGTTTGGAATGGGTTGGAGGGGGGTTGTGGATTGGAGTTGGGGTTCAGTTGATGGTTAGGAGTTTGGGAAATGGTGTTGGAGGCTGGGATTGAAAGTTGGGTGGGGGTGAGATTTAAGTTTGGGTTTGGGAATGGTGTTGGGCGTTCGAGGGTTGTGGTTGGGGTTGCATGTTGGGTTTGGGGGTTTGGGAGATGGGGTTGGAGGTTTGGGATTGGAAAGTTGAGGTTAGGGTTATGGTATTGGGGTTTGGGGGTTTGGGAGATGGTGTGGAGGGTTGGAGGTTTGGGATGGGAGAGTTGGGTTGGGGTTATGGTATTGGGGTTGGAGGGTTGAGGTTGGCGTGCAGTTGGAGGTGAGTTTAGGTTAGAGATTGGAGGGTGTCCCCCCGGGGGAGTGTGTGTTAATATTTACAGGGTCCCCCGGGGGAGTGTGTGTTAATATTTACCGGGTCCCCCCGGGGGAGTGGGTGATAATATTTACAGGGTCCCCCCGGGGGGAGTGGGTGATAATATTTACGGGGTCCCCCCGGGGGAGTGGGTGATAATATTTACAGGGTCCCCCCGGGGGGAGTGGGTGATAATATTTACGGGGTCCCCCCGGGGGAGTGGGTGATAATATTTACAGGGTCCCCCCGGGGGGAGTGGGTGATAATATTTACGGGGTCCCCCCGGGGGAGTGGGTGTTAATATTTACAGGGTCCCCCGGGGGGGGAGTGGGTGTTAATATTTACGGGGTCCCCCCGGGGGAGTGGGTGTTAATATTTACAGGGTCCCCCGGGGGAGTGGGTGTTAATATTTACGGGGTCCCCCCGGGGGAGTGGGTGATAATACTGACCGGGTACATTTTGGTTTTCCGCAGATAACCGTGCATCGAGACGACCATGGATCCAGCGATGCCAGCCGCAGTCGATGTGCC
Source organism: Hemiscyllium ocellatum (assembly GCF_020745735.1). NCBI lineage: Eukaryota > Metazoa > Chordata > Chondrichthyes > Orectolobiformes > Hemiscylliidae > Hemiscyllium > Hemiscyllium ocellatum. The sequence continues at coordinate 4,086 of NW_026867748.1, forward strand.
CGTTGGTGACCGCCCTGCTTCTCCCCCCCGCCCTCACCGATGCCCGCTCTGCTCGAGATCTTTCCGCTACCCCTCGCAGTTGGCGATTCACCGCCGGCGTCACCTGAGGGACTCCTCCGTGCCGTGCCCGGACTGCGGGCAGAGTCTGCCGGGGCGGCTCGAGTTGAGGGCTCACCGGCGGCAACACGAGGAGGAGGGGGGGCCCTGGCGCTGCTCGGAGTGCGGCAAGGAGTTCTCCCGGTCGCGTTCGCTGGCCGACCACCGGCGCCTGCACACCGCGCCGCGCCGGCACTGGTGTGCCCCGTGCGGCAAGTCCTTTCTGTACCCTTCCCAGCTTGCCAAGCACCGCCTGGGCCACACCGGTGAGCGGCCCTGCAAGTGCCCGGTGTGCGGCAAGGGCTTCACCGTCGCCTCCGTCCTGCAGCGCCACCGGCTCATCCACACCGGCGAACGCCCGCACCGCTGCGTTGAGTGCGGCAAAGCCTTCACCCAGTCCTCCCACCTCAAGACGCACCGGCGGCTGCATTCCGGCGAGCGGCCCCACCCGTGCGGGCTGTGTGGCGCCTCCTTCAGGTCGGCATCCGCCCTCTCGCGGCACGCCCGCTCCCACGCCCGCCCGCCGCCCGCCGGAGAGCACCGCTGCCCGTCCTGCGGCAAGCCCTTCCCAGGGCCCGAGGCGCTGGAGTCCCACCAGCGCCCGCTGACCTGCCGGCTGTGCCCGCTCACCCTGGCGTGCCCCTCGCTGCTGCGGCAACACGAGAGGTGCCAGCACGCACAGGGGGAGCCCCGGCGCTACCCCTGCCCGCAGTGCCCGCGCACCTTCCCATACCCCTCCCAGCTGGCGCTGCACTGGCGCTCCCACACCGGCGAGCGGCCCTTCCGGTGCTCCGAGTGCGGCAAAGGCTTCCCGGTGCCCTCCAAGCTCCGGGCGCACCGTCTGGTGCACACCGGCGAGCGTCCCTACCGCTGCGGGGCCTGCCCCAAGGGCTTTACCCAGTCCTCCGCCTTGCTGCGGCACCAGGTGGTGCACACCGGCGAGCGGCTCTACCGGTGCGGCGAGTGTGGCCGCGCCTTCGGCCAGTCCTCCCACCTCAAGGCGCACCGGCGCACGCACGGTGGTGGGGAGGGGGCTCCCGGCGCGGGCGGGGGGCCGTTTATCTGCACCTCCTGCGGCCGAGGCTTTGCCCGGTACCGCTCGGTGGAGGCTCACCGGTGTCGGGGCGTGCCGTCGCCGCACCACGCCTGCCCGCAGTGCCCGCGCTCCTTCCGCTACCCCTCCCAGCTGGCGCTGCACCGGCGCTCCCACACCGGCGAGCGGCCCTTCCGGTGCGGCGAGTGCGGCAAAGGCTTCCCGGCGCCCTCCAAGTTGCGGGCGCACCGGCTGGTGCACACCGGCGAGCGGCCCTACCGCTGCCTGGAGTGCCCCAAGGGTTTCACCCAGTCGTCTGCCCTGCTCCGGCACCAGCGGGTCCACGCTGGGGAGGGCGGGCAGCGCCGGCGGCAGCGCCGGGCCGAGGGCGAGAAGCCCTGCGCCTGCGCCGAGTGCCCGCGTGCCTTCCGCTACCCCTCGCAGCTGGCCCTGCACCAGCGCAGCGCCCACGGCGACGCCGGCTCCTCCTTCCCCTGCGCCGAGTGCGGCCACTGCTTCCGCACGGCGTCGCGGCTCCGCTCGCACCGGCGCCGGCGCCACCGGGAGGGCGGGGGCGAGGACCCGGCGCCGCCGCGCTCCCACCCCTGCCTGTACTGCCCGAAGACCTTCCTGTACCCGTCGCGGCTGGCGCTCCACCAGCGCTCGCACACCGGCGAGCGCCCCTTCCGGTGCAGCGCCTGCGGCAAGGGCTTCTCCGTCTCCTCCGCCCTGCTGCGGCACCGGCTCATCCACGCCGGCGAGCGGCCCTATGAGTGCCCGGAGTGCGGCCGGGCTTTCACCCAGTCCTCCCACCTCAAGACGCACCGGCGGCTCCACGTGCCGGGGGGCGCCTGCCGCGGCCAGGGGGCGCCGGAGAGGCGGCGGGGCCGCTGCCAGAGGTCGGCGCCCCCCGGTGGCGGGCACGGGGAGAAGCCGCACCGCTGCCCGGAGTGCCCCAGGGCCTTCCGGTACCCCTCCCAGCTGCGGGCACACTCCCGGTCGCACGCGGCCCGGCCGCCGGCCGAACCCTCGGCGCCGCCGCGGCACCAGTGCCCGGTGTGCCACAAGCTCTTCCGCTACCCGTCGCAGGCGTCCAAGCACAAGCTGACCCACACCGGGGAGCGGCCCTGCGTCTGCCCGCTCTGCGGCAAGGGCTTCTCGGTGCAGTCCGCCCTGCGGCGCCACCGGCTCACCCACACCGGCGAGAGGCCTTACCGCTGCGGGGAGTGCGGCCGGGCCTTCACCCAGTCCTCCCACCTCAAGACCCACCGGCGGCGGCTGCACCGGGCCACCGAGCCCAGCGCCGTCACCCCGGGAGCCGAGCCGGTGACCGTCACCCTCCTGCTCCGGGGCGGAGCCCAGCCCAAGACCGAACCCAAGACTGAGGTGGAGTGGGAGCCGGCGCACGGCACAGCCATCACTGTCTTCCCCAAGGCCGAACTGTCCTACCATCTGTCTCAGGCCACCTCAGCCAGCCTGGCCTGAACTTCAGGAGCCTCTCCGTCACTGGGAGAGAGGGGGGGGGGTGGTCAGGTCCCCCCCTGGACACTCGCTCACTCTCCCTCCGTCTCTCTCTCTCCCTCTGTCTCGGTCCCTCTCCCTGTGTGTCTTTCTCTCTCTCTCTATCTCTCTCTCTCTGTCTCTCTCTCTCTCTCTCTCTCTCTCTCTCCCCTCCCCACCTCTATGTCTCTCTCTCCATCTCTCTCTGTTTCTCTATCTCTCTGTTTCGCTGACTTCCTCTGTATTTCTCCAACTGACTCTCTCTTTTATTCATTCTGCCCATTTCTTTGCCTCTCCCTCTGTCTCTCTCTCTTTCTCCATCTCTCTCTCTTTCTCTCTCTGTCTCTGTCTCTCTCTCTCTGTCCCTGTCTCTCCCTCTGTCTCTCTCTCTCTGTCCCTGTCTCTCCCTCTGTCTCTCTCTCTCTGTCCCTGTCTCTCTCTTTGTCTCTGTCTCTCTCTTTCTCTCTCTCTCTCACACTCTCTCTCTGCCTCCCTCCCTCCCGCCCACTCCACCCAACAGAGGAGGTGGGTAAATGCAGGAGGCACATTGATTGGGGGGGGGGGGTAATTCTCTCCTCCCTCCCCCACCCTCCCCCACACAAGGACCACGGGACAGCGAAGCAAAGCGAGGGACCTAGTCTCCATCACCGAGTGAGCGCTGGGGAGACCAGCCGGAGGGGGGGGGGGGGGGGGGGGGGCGCGGGGATGAGGAGCTAGGGAGCGTGAACACTCGGACCCTTCAGGACAACAGGTCACCACCCCCCTCCTCTCCGCCCCCCCCAACTGCTCACAGCTTCACCATCGTCAGCCCTCTCTCTCTGTGTCACCAGTGGAGCGCTCGGTGAACAGCATCTCCCACCCAACTGAGAGAGAGAGGGAGGGAGAGAGAGACCATGGGAGAGATGGAAGAGAGAGACACACACACACAAACTGTGGAGAGATGGAGAGAGACACCACGAGAGAGAGAGAGAGAGAGAAGGAGACGCGCAGAGAGATGGAGAGAGAAGGCAGGAGACCGTGGAGAGACACAGAGACTGCGGGGGAGAGAGAGAGAGTGACCGCAGAGAGACGGAGAGAGAGACACCACGAGAGAGAGATACACCACGGAGAGAGAGAGAGAGGTGGAGACCGTGGAGAGACACAGAGACTGCGGGGGAGAGAGAGAGAGTGACCACGGAGAGATCGAGAGAGAGAGAGACACACACACACACAAACTGTGGAGAGATGGAAAGACCACGAGAGAGAGAGTGGGACCACGGAGAGAGAGAAGGAGACGCGTGGGGAGAGAGAGGGAGAGAAAAAGCGAGCGAGAGCCTGTGGAGCGAGAGAGACCATGGAGAGAGAGAGAGAGAGACCGCAGAGAGATGGAGGAAGAGAAAGGCTCTCCTCTCACCGGGACATACTCAACGATATGAAGGGACCCGACAGAGGGAGAGCGAGAGATCGTGGCGAGGGAGAGCGCGAGCGGCCGAGACGATAGGCAGCAGCCCAGAGCGTTGCCCCCTTGCTGGGTGGAGGGTACACCCTTCCCCACTGTGTAAAGCCCCAACCCCCCCTCAGGGTGGGACTGGGCTCAGCGCTGGGGGAGAGCGGGAGCCCCAGCGACCGGGAGCTGTCGCGACGACAGCGTTGACTGGAAATCCTGTGAACTTTCTGTCAGTCTCCCACCTCGCTCCCTCTTTCTGCTTTATCCCAAACCGAGGAATATCGAACATCTGGTGGGAGGGGGAGGGGGGGGGGGGGGTGGGGGAGGGGAGACAGAAAGCCTGACCGTTCTGAATAAATTACCAGAAAAATGGCAAATCATTTCGGGAGATTCCTGCACGTTGAAAGTGTCTGTGTGTCTGAGTGTGTGTGTGTCTCTGTGTCTCTGAGTGTGTGTGTGTCTCTGAGTGTGTGTGTGTCTCTGAGTGTGTGTGTGTCTCTGAGTGTGTGTGTCTCTGAGTGTGTGTGTCTCTGAGTGTGTGTGTGTCTCTGTGTGTGTGTGTGTGTGTGTCTGTGTGTGTGTGTGTCTCTGTGTGTGTGTGTGTCTGTGTGTGTGTCTCTCTCTCTGTGTCTCTCTCTGTGTCTCTCTCTGTGTGTGTCTCTCTCTGTGTGTGTGTCTCTGTGTGTGTGTGTCTCTGTGTGTCTCTGGGTGTGTGTCTGTCTGTGTCTGTCTGTGTCTGTCTGTCTGTGTGTGTCTGTGTCTGTCTGTCTGTGTGTGTCTGTCTGTGGGTGTGTGTGTCTGTGTGTGTGTATGTGTGTGTGTGTGTCTCCGTGTGTCTCTGAGTGTGTGTGTCTCTGAGTGTGTGTGTGTCTCTGTGTGTGTCTCTGTGTCTGAGTGTGTGTGTCTGTGTGTCTGTATGTGTGTGTGTTGGGGACCGAGCCGGTCACCGGGCAGATGGAGGGGATGTAATGTTCGGCCATTTATTGCACAGGGTTAGAATACACGGGGGGGTTTGAGGGGGTGGGGGAGCGTGACCACGGTGGGAATCTCCGGGAACCGCGTTTGCCAGGAGAACAGAAGATTCGGATGTTGGCTGGGCGCGGGACAGAGGCAGGGGGCTGCAAGGTGTAAGTCAGCATGGAGAGGCAGGGTGTGGAACGGGCTGGAGGAGGGAGGGAGGGGCTGAATGGCCTCCTGTCCCTGTGTGTAACGGGGGATTATTGCAGAGATGTGCTACCACAATCCCTCAGTGCTGTCACAAGCCCTCAGTGTTGTTACAAGCCTCAGTGTTGTTACAAGCCTCAGTGCTGTTACAAGCCCTCAGTGCTGTTACAAGCCCTCAGTGCTGTTACAAGCCCTCAGCGCTGACACAAGCCCTCAGCGCTGACACAAGCCCTCAGTGTTGTTACAAGCCCTCAGTGTTGTTACAAGCCCTCAGTGCTGTTACAAGCCCTCAGTGCTGTTACAAGCCCTCAGTGCAATTACATGCCCTCAGCACTGTTACAAGCCCTCTGTGCTGTTAAACGCCCTCATTGCTGTTACAAGCCCTCAGCGCTGTTACAAGCCCTCAGCGCTGTTACAAGCCCTCAGCGCTGTTACAAGCCCTCAGCGCTGTTACAAGCCCCCAGTGCTGTTACATGCCCTCAGCGCTGTTACAAGCCCTCTGTGCTGTTACAAGCCCTCTGTGCTGTTACAAGCCCTCAGTGCTGTTACAAGCCCTCAGTGCTGTTACAAGCCCTCAGTGCTGTTCCATGCCCTCAGTGCTGTTACACACCCTCAGTGCAGTTACAAGCCCTCATTGCTGTTACAAGCCCTCAGCGCTGTTACATGCCCTCAGTGCTGTTACAAGCTCTGTGTTGTTACAAGCTCTCAGCGCTGTTACAAGCCCTCAGCGCTGTTACAAGCCCCCAGCGCTGTTACATGCCCTCAGTGCTGTTACACGCCCTCAGTGCAGTTACAAGCCCTCATTGCTGTTACACGCCCTCATTGCTGTTACAAGCCCTCAGCGCTGTTACATGCCCTCAGTGCTGTTACAAGCTCTGTGTTGTTACAAGCTCTCAGTGTTGTTACAAGCCCTCAGTGCTGTTACAAGCCCTCAGTGCTGATACAAGCCCTCAGTGCTGATACAAGCCCTCAGTGCTGTTACAAGCCCTCAGTGCTGTTACAAGCCCTCAGTGCTGTTACAAGCCCTCAGTGCTGACACAAGCCCTCAGTGCTGACACAAGCCCTCAGTGCAGTTACAAGCCCTCAGTGCAGTTACAAGCCCTCAGTGCAGTTACAAGGCCTCAGCGCTGTTACAAGGCCTCAGCGCTGTTACAAGGCCTCAGCGCTGTTACAAGGCCTCAGTGCTGTTACAAGGCCTCAGTGCTGTTACAAGGCCTCAGTGCTGTTACAAGGCCTCAGTGCTGATACAAGCCCTCAGTGCTGTTACAAGCCCTCAGTGCTGACACAAGCCCTCAGTGCTGACACAAGCCCTCAGTGCTGACACAAGCCCTCAGTGCAGTTACAAGCCCTCAGTGCAGTTACAAGCCCTCAGTGCAGTTACAAGCCCTCAGTGCAGTTACAAGCCCTCAGTGCTGTTACAAGGCCTCAGCGCTGTTACAAGGCCTCAGCGCTGTTACAAGGCCTCAGCGCTGTTACAAGGCCTCAGCGCTGTTACAAGCCCTCAGTGCTGTTACAAGCCCTCAGTGCTGTTACATGCCCTCATTGCTGTTACAAGCCCTCAGTGCTGACACAAGCCCTCAGCGCTGTTACAAGCCCTCAATGTTGTTACAAGCCCTCAATGTTGTTACAAGCCCTCAATGTTGTTACAAGCCCTCAGTGCTGTTACAAGCCCTCAGTGCTGTTACAAGCCCTCAGTGCTGTTACAAGCCCTCAATGTTGTTACAAGCCCTCAGTGCTGACACAAGCCCTCAGCGTTGTTACATGCCCTCAGCGCTGTTACAAGCTCTGTGTTGTTACAAGCTCTCAGTGTTATTACAAGCCCTCAGTGCTGACACAAGCCCTCAGTGCTGTTACAAGCCCTCAGTGATGTTACAAGCCCTCAGTGCTGTTACAAGCCCTCAGTGCTGTTACAAACCCTCAGTGTTGTTACAAGCCCTCAGTGCTGACACAAGCCCTCAGTGCTGACACAAGCCCTCAGTGCTGTTACAAGCCCTCAGTGCTGATACAAGCCCTCAGTGCTGTTACAAGCCCTCAGTGCTGTTACAAGCCCTCAGTGCTGTTACAAGCCCTCAGTGCTGTTACAAGCCCTCAGTGCTGTTACAAGCCCTCAATGTTGTTACAAGCCCTCAGTGCTGACACAAGCCCTCAGCGTTGTTACATGCCCTCAGCGCTGTTACAAGCTCTGTGTTGTTACAAGCTCTCAGTGTTATTACAAGCCCTCAGTGCTGACACAAGCCCTCAGTGCTGTTACAAGCCCTCAGTGCTGTTACAAGCCCTCAGTGCTGTTACAAGCCCTCAGTGCTGTTACAAGGCCTCAGTGCTGTTACAAACCCTCAGTGTTGTTACAAGCCCTCAGTGCTGACACAAGCCCTCAGTGCTGACACAAGCCCTCAGTGCTGACACAAGCCCTCAGTGCTGACACAAGCCCTCAGTGCTATGACAAGCCCTCAGTGCTGATACAAGCCCTCAGTGTTGTTACACGCCCTCAGTGCTGTTACATGCCCTCATTGCTGTTACAAGCCTCAGTGCTGTTACAAGCCCTCAGTGCTGTTACAAGCCCTCAGTGCTGTTACAAGTCCTCAGCGCTGACACAAGCCCACAGCACTGTTACAAGCCCTCAGCGCTGACACAGGCCCTCAGCGCTGACACAAGCCCTCAGCGCTGTTACAAGCCCTCAGCGCTGACACAAGCCCTCAGTGCTGACACAAGCCCTCAGTGCTGTTACAAGCCCTCAGTGCTGATACAAGCCCTCAGTGTTGTTACACGCCCTCAGTGCTGTTACACGCCCTCAGCGCTGTTACACGCCCTCATTGCTGTTACACGCCCTCATTGCTGTTACAAGCCCTCAGCGCTGTTACAAGTCCTCAGCGCTGTTACAAGTCCTCAGCGCTGTTACAAGTCCTCAGCGCTGTTACAAGTCCTCAGCGCTGTTACAAGCCCTCAGCACTGACACAGGCCCTCAGCGCTGACACAGGCCCTCAGTGTTGTTACAAGCCCTCAGTGTTGTTACACGCCCTCAGTGCTGACACAAGCCCTCAGCGCTGGCACAGGCTCTCAGCGCTGTTACATGCCCTCAGTGCTGTTACACGCCCTCAGCGCTGACACAAGCCCTCAGCGCTGTTACAAGCCCTCAGTGCTGTTACACGTCCACATTGCTGTTACACGCCCTCAGTGCTGTTACACGCCCTCAGCGCTGACACAAGCCCTCAGCGCTGACACAAGCCCTCATTGCTGTTACAAGCCCTCATTGCTGTTACACGCCCACATTGCTGTTACAAGCCCTCATTGCTGTTACAAGCCCTCATTGCTGTTACAAGCCCTCATTGCTGTTACACGCCCTCAGCGCTGTTACAAGCCCTCAGCGCTGACACAAGCCCTCAGCGCTGACACAAGCCCTCAGCGCTGTTACAAGTCCTCAGCGCTGACACAAGCCCTCAGCGCTGACACAAGCCCTCAGCGCTGACACAAGCCCTCAGCGCTGACACAAGCCCTCAGCACTGACACAAGCCCTCAGCGCTGTTACAAGCCCTCATTGCTGTTACACGCCCACATTGCTGTTACAAGCCCTCAGCGCTGTTTCAGGCCCTCAGCGCTGTTACAAGTCCTCAGCGCTGTTACATGCCCTCAGCGCTGTTACAAGCCCGCAGTGCTGACACAAGCCCTCAGCGCTGTTACAAGCCCTCAGCGCTGACACAGGCCCTCAGCGCTGACACAGGCCCTCAGCGCTGACACAGGCCCTCAGCGCTGACACAGGCCCTCAGTGTTGTTACAAGCCCTCAGTGTTGTTACAAGCCCTCAGAGCTGTTACACGCCCTCAGCCCTGACACAAGCCCTCAGCGCTGTTACAAGCCCTCATTGCTGTTACACGCCCACATTGCTGTTACAAGCCCTCATTGCTGTTACACGCCCTCAGCGCTGTTTCAAGCCCTCAGCGCTGTTACAAGCCCTCAGCGCTGTTACAAGTCCTCAGCGCTGACACAGGCCCTCAGTGTTGTTACAAGCCCTCAGAGCTGTTACACGCCCTCAGCCCTGACACAAGCCCTCAGCCCTGACACAAGCCCTCAGCCCTGACACAAGCCCTCAGTGTTGTTACAAGCCCTCAGTGTTGTTACAAGCCCTCAGTGTTGTTACAAGCCCTCAGTGTTGTTACAAGCCCTCAGAGCTGTTACACGCCCTCAGCCCTGACACAAGCCCTCAGCCCTGACACAAGCCCTCAGCCCTGACACAAGCCCTCAGCGCTGTTCCAAGCCCTCAGCGCTGTTCCAAGCCCTCAGCGCTGTTCCAAGCCCTCAGTGCTGTTCCAAGCCCTCAGTGCTGTTCCAAGCCCTCAGTGTTGTTACAAGCCCTCAGTGTTGTTACAAGCCCTCAGAGCTGTTACACGCCCTCAGTGCTGACACAAGCCCTCAGTGTTGTTACAAGCCCTCAGTGTTGTTACAAGCCCTCAGAGCTGTTACACGCCCTCAGTGCTGACACAGGCCCTCAGCGCTGACACAGGCCCTCAGTGTTGTTACAAGTCCTCAGCGCTGTTACAAGTCCTCAGCGCTGTTACAAGTCCTCAGCGCTGACACAGGCCCTCAGTGTTGTTACAAGCCCTCAGCGCTGTTACAAGCCCTCAGCGCTGTTACAAGCCCTCAGCGCTGTTACAAGCCCTCAGCTCTGACACAGGCCCTCAGCGCTGACACAGGCCCTCAGCGCTGACACAGGCCCTCAGCGCTGACACAGGCCCTCAGTGCTGACACAAGCCCTCAGTGTTGTTACAAGCCCTCAGCGCTGTTACAAGCCCTCAGCGCTGTTACAAGCCCTCAGCGCTGTTACAAGCCCTCAGCTCTGACACAGGCCCTCAGCGCTGACACAGGCCCTCAGCGCTGACACAGGCCCTCAGTGCTGACACAAGCCCTCAGCGCTGTCACACGCCCTCAGCGCTGTCACACGCCCTCAGCGCTGTCACAAGCCCTCAGCGCTGACACAAGCCCTCAGCGCTGACACAGGCCCTCAGCGCTGACACAAGCCCTCAGCGCTGATACAAGCCCTCAGTGCTGACACAAGCCCTCAGTGTTGTTACAAGCCCTCAGAGCTGTTACACGCCCTCAGTGTTGTTACAAGTCCTCAGCCCTGACACAAGCTCTCAGAGCTGTTACACGCCCTCAGCACTTTTATAAGCCCTCGCTGTTACAAGCCCTCAGCCCTGACACAAGCCCTCAGTGCTGTTCCAAGCCCTCAGTGCTGTTCCAAGCCCTCAGCGCTGACACAGGCCGTCAGCGCTGACACAGGCCCTCAGTGCTGACACAAGCCCTCAGCGCTGACACAGGCCCTCAGTGTTGTTACAAGTCCTCAGCGCTGTTACAAGTCCTCAGCGCTGTTACAAGTCCTCAGTGCTGACACAAGCCCACAGCGCTGTTACAAGCCCTCAGTGCTGACACAAGCCCTCAGTGCTGTTACAAGCCCTCAGTGCTGTTACAAGCCCTCAGTGCTGATACAAGCCCTCAGTGCTGTTACACGCCCTCAGTGCTGTTACACGCCCTCATTGCTGTTACACGCCCTCATTGCTGTTACACGCCCTCATTGCTGTTACAAGCCCTCAGCGCTGTTACAAGCCCTCAGCGCTGTTACAAGCCCTCAGCGCTGTTCCAAGCCCTCAGCGCTGTTCCAAGTCCTCAGCGCTGTTCCAAGCCCTCAGCGCTGTTCCAAGCCCTCAGCGCTGTTCCAAGCCCTCAGCGCTGTTCCAAGCCCTCAGCGCTGTTACAAGTCCTCAGCGCTGTTACAAGTCCTCAGCGCTGTTACAAGTCCTCAGTGCTGACACAAGCCCACAGCGCTGTTACAAGCCCTCAGCACTGACACAGGCCCTCAGCGCTGACACAGGCCCTCAGTGTTGTTACAAGCCCTCAGTGTTGTTACACGCCCTCAGTGCTGACACAAGCCCTCAGCGCTGACACAGGCTCTCAGTGCTGTTACACGCCCACATTGCTGTTACACGCCCTCAGTGCTGTTACACGCCCTCAGCGCTGACACAAGCCCTCAGCGCTGTTACACGCCCACATTGCTGTTACACGCCCACATTGCTGTTACACGCCCTCAGTGCTGTTACACACCCTCAGCGCTGACACAAGCCCTCAGCGCTGACACAAGCCCTCATTGCTGTTACACGCCCACATTGCTGTTACAAGCCCTCATTGGTGTTACACGCCCTCAGCGCTGTTTCAAGCCCTCAGCGCTGTTTCAAGCCCTCAGCGCTGTTTCAAGCCCTCAGCGCTGTTACAAGTCCTCAGCGCTGTTACAAGTCCTCAGCGCTGTTACAAGTCCTCAGCGCTGTTACATGCCCTCAGCGCTGTTACAAGCCCGCAGTGCTGACACAAGCCCTCAGCGCTGTTACAAGCCCTCAGCGCTGACACAGGCCCTCAGCGCTGACACAGGCCCTCAGTGTTGTTACAAGCCCTCAGTGTTGTTACAAGCCCTCAGTGTTGTTACAAGCCCTCAGAGCTGTTACACGCCCTCAGCCCTGACACAAGCCCTCAGCCCTGACACAAGCCCTCAGCCCTGACACAAGCCCTCAGCGCTGTTCCAAGCCCTCAGCGCTGTTCCAAGCCCTCAGCGCTGTTCCAAGCCCTCAGCGCTGTTCCAAGCCCTCAGCGCTGTTCCAAGCCCTCAGCGCTGTTCCAAGCCCTCAGCGCTGTTCCAAGCCCTCAGTGCTGTTCCAAGCCCTCAGTGCTGTTCCAAGCCCTCAGTGCTGTTCCAAGCCCTCAGAGCTGTTACACGCCCTCAGTGCTGACACAAGCCCTCAGTGTTGTTACAAGCCCTCAGTGTTGTTACAAGCCCTCAGTGTTGTTACAAGCCCTCAGAGCTGTTACACGCCCTCAGTGCTGACACAAGCCCTCAGTGTTGTTACAAGCCCTCAGAGCTGTTACACGCCCTCAGTGCTGACACAAGCCCTCAGCGCTGACACAGGCCCTCAGTGCTGACACAAGCCCTCAGTGTTGTTACAAGCCCTCAGCGCTATTACAAGTCCTCAGCGCTGTTACAAGTCCTCAGCGCTGTTACATGCCCTCAGCGCTGTTACAAGCCGGCAGTGCTGACACAGGCCCTCAGCGCTGACACAGGCCCTCAGCACTGACACAGGCCCTCAGCGCTGACACAGGCTCTCAGTGTTGTTACAAGCCCTCAGTGTTGTTACAAGCCCTCAGTGTTGTTACAAGCCCTCAGAGCTGTTACACGCCCTCAGCCCTGACACAAGCCCTCAGCCCTGACACAAGCCCTCAGCCCTGACACAAGCCCTCAGCGCTGTTCCAAGCCCTCAGCGCTGTTCCAAGCCCTCAGTGCTGTTCCAAGCCCTCAGTGCTGTTCCAAGCCCTCAGTGCTGTTCCAAGCCCTCAGAGCTGTTACACGCCCTCAGTGCTGACACAAGCCCTCAGTGTTGTTACAAGCCCTCAGTGTTGTTACAAGCCCTCAGTGTTGTTACAAGCCCTCAGAGCTGTTACACGCCCTCAGTGCTGACACAAGCCCTCAGTGTTGTTACAAGCCCTCAGAGCTGTTACACGCCCTCAGTGCTGACACAAGCCCTCAGCGCTGACACAGGCCCTCAGTGCTGACACAAGCCCTCAGTGTTGTTACAAGCCCTCAGCGCTGTTACAAGTCCTCAGCGCTGTTACAAGTCCTCAGCGCTGTTACAAGTCCTCAGCGCTGTTACATGCCCTCAGCGCTGTTACAAGCCGGCAGTGCTGACACAGGCCCTCAGCGCTGACACAGGCCCTCAGCACTGACACAGGCCCTCAGCGCTGACACAGGCTCTCAGTGTTGTTACAAGCCCTCAGTGTTGTTACAAGCCCTCAGTGTTGTTACAAGCCCTCAGTGTTGTTACAAGCCCTCAGAGCTGTTACACGCCCTCAGCCCTGACACAAGCCCTCAGCCCTGACACAAGCCCTCAGCCCTGACACAAGCCCTCAGCGCTGTTCCAAGCCCTCAGCGCTGTTCCAAGCCCTCAGCGCTGTTCCAAGCCCTCAGCGCTGTTCCAAGCCCTCAGCGCTGTTCCAAGCCCTCAGCGCTGTTCCAAGCCCTCAGTGCTGTTCCAAGCCCTCAGTGCTGTTCCAAGCCCTCAGAGCTGTTACACGCCCTCAGTGCTGACACAAGCCCTCAGTGTTGTTACAAGCCCTCAGTGTTGTTACAAGCCCTCAGAGCTGTTACACGCCCTCAGTGCTGACACAAGCCCTCAGCGCTGACACAGGCCCTCAGTGCTGACACAAGCCCTCAGTGTTGTTACAAGTCCTCAGTGCTGTCACAAGCCCTCAGCGCTGACACAAGCCCTCAGCGCTGATACAAGCCCTCAGCGCTGATACAAGCCCTCAGTGCTGACACAAGCCCTCAGTGTTGTTACAAGCCCTCAGAGCTGTTACACGCCCTCAGTGTTGTTACAAGTCCTCAGCCCTGACACAAGCTCTCAGAGCTGTTACACGCCCTCAGCCCTGACACAGGCCCTCAGTGCTGTTCCAAGCCCTCAGCGCTGACACAGGCCCTCAGTGCTGACACAGGCCCTCAGTGCTGACACAAGCCCTCAGCGCTGACACAGGCCCTCAGCGCTGACACAGGCCCTCAGCGCTGACACAGGCCCTCAGCGCTGACACAGGCCCTCAGCGCTGACACAGGCCCTCAGTGTTGTTACAAGTCCTCAGCGCTGTTACAAGTCCTCAGCGCTGTTACAAGTCCTCAGCGCTGTTACAAGTCCTCAGCGCTGTTACAAGTCCTCAGCGCTGACACAAGCCCACAGCGCTGTTACAAGCCCTCAGTGCTGACACAAGCCCTCAGTGCTGTTACAAGCCCTCAGTGCTGATACAAGCCCTCAGTGCTGTTACACGCCCTCAGTGCTGTTACACGCCCTCATTGCTGTTACAAGCCCTCAGCGCTGTTACAAGCCCTCAGCGCTGTTACAAGCCCTCAGCGCTGTTACAAGCCCTCAGCGCTGTTACAAGCCCTCAGCGCTGACACAAGCCCTCAGCGCTGACACAAGCCCTCAGCGCTGTTCCAAGCCCTCAGCGCTGTTACACGCCCACATTGCTGTTACACGCCCTCAGTGCTGTTACACGCCCTCAGCGCTGACACAAGCCCTCAGCGCTGACACAAGCCCTCATTGCTGTTACACGCCCTCAGTGCTGTTACACGCCCTCAGCGCTGACACAAGCCCTCAGCGGTTACAAGCCCTCATTGCTGTTACACGCCCTCAGCGCTGTTTCAAGCCCTCAGCGCTGTTACAAGCCCTCAGCGCTGTTACAAGCCCTCAGCGCTGACACAGGCCCTCAGCGCTGACACAGGCCCTCAGCGCTGACACAGGCCCTCAGTGTTGTTACAAGCCCTCAGTGTTGTTACAAGCCCTCAGAGCTGTTACAAGCCCTCAGCCCTGACACAAGCCCTCAGCCCTGACACAAGCCCTCAGCGCTGTTCCAAGCCCTCAGCGCTGTTCCAAGCCCTCAGCGCTGTTCCAAGCCCTCAGTGCTGTTCCAAGCCCTCAGTGCTGTTCCAAGCCCTCAGTGCTGTTCCAAGCCCTCAGTGCTGTTCCAAGCCCTCAGTGGTGTTACAAGCCCTCAGTGCTGTTACAAGCCCTCAGCGCTGACACAAGCCCTCAGAGCTGACACAAGCCCTCATTGCTGTTACACGCCCTCATTGCTGTTACAAGCCCTCATTGCTGTTACACGCCCTCAGCGCTGTTTCAAGCCCTCAGCGCTGTTACAAGCCCTCAGCGCTGTTACAAGCCCTCAGCGCTGTTACAAGCCCTCAGCGCTGTTACAAGTCCTCAGCGCTGTTACAAGTCCTCAGCGCTGTTACATGCCCTCAGCGCTGTTACAAGCCCGCAGTGCTGACACAAGCCCTCAGCGCTGTTACAAGCCCTCAGCGCTGACACAGGCCCTCAGCACTGACACAGGCCCTCAGCACTGACACAGGCCCTCAGCACTGACACAGGCCCTCAGCGCTGACACAGGCCCTCAGTGTTGTTACAAGCCCTCAGTGTTGTTACAAGCCCTCAGAGCTGTTACACGCCCTCAGCCCTGACACAAGCCCTCAGCGCTGTTCCAAGCCCTCAGCGCTGTTCCAAGCCCTCAGCGCTGTTCCAAGCCCTCAGTGCTGTTCCAAGCCCTCAGTGCTGTTCCAAGCCCTCAGTGGTGTTACAAGCCCTCAGTGCTGTTACAAGCCCTCAGAGCTGTTACACGCCCTCAGTGCTGACACAAGCCCTCAGTGTTGTTACAAGCCCTCAGTGTTGTTACAAGCCCTCAGAGCTGTTACACGCCCTCAGTGCTGACACAAGCCCTCAGCGCTGACACAGGCCCTCAGCGCTGACACAAGCCCTCAGTGTTGTTACAAGCCCTCAGCGCTGTTACAAGTCCTCAGCGCTGTTACAAGTCCTCAGCGCTGTTACATGCCCTCAGTGCTGATACAAGCTCTGTGTTGTTACAAGCTCTCAGCGCTGTTACAAGCCCTCAGCGCTGTTACAAGCCCCCAGCGCTGTTACATGCCCCCAGCGCTGTTACAAGCCTTCTGTGCTGTTAAAAGCCCTCAGTGCTGTTACACGCCCTCAGTGCTGTTACAAGCCCTCATTGCTGTTACAAGCCCTCATTGCTGTTACAAGCCCTCAGCGCTGTTACATGCCCTCAGTGCTGTTACAAGCTCTGTGTTGTTACAAGCTCTCAGTGTTGTTACAAGCCCTCAGTGCTGTTACAAGCCCTCAGTGCTGTTACAAGCCCTCAGTGCTGTTACAAGCCCTCAGTGCTGTTACAAGCCCTCAGTGCTGACACAAGCCCTCAGTGTAGTTACAAGCCCTCAGTGCAGTTACAAGCCCTCAGTGCAGTTACAAGCCCTCAGCGCTGTTACAATGCCTCAGCGCTGTTACAAGGCCTCAGCGCTGTTACAAGGCCTCAGCGCTGTTACAAGGCCTCAGCGCTGTTACAAGGCCTCAGCGCTGTTACAAGGCCTCAGTGCTGTTACAAGCACTCAATGTTGTTACATGCCCTCAGTGCTGTTACACGCCCTCATTGCTGTTACAAGCCCTCAGTGCTGACACAAGCCCTCAGCGCTGTTACAAGGCCTCAGTGCTGTTACAAGGCCTCAGTGCTGTTACAAGCACTCAATGTTGTTACATGCCCTCAGCGCTGTTACAAGGCCTCAGCGCTGTTACAAGGCCTCAGTGCTGTTACAAGCACTCAATGTTGTTACATGCCCTCAGTGCTGTTACACGCCCTCATTGCTGTTACAAGGCCTCAGCGCTGTTACAAGGCCTCAGCGCTGTTACAAGGCCTCAGTGCTGTTACAAGGCCTCAGTGCTGTTACAAGCACTCAATGTTGTTACATGCCCTCAGTGCTGTTACATGCCCTCATTGCTGTTACAAGCCCTCAGTGCTGACACAAGCCCTCAGCGCTGTTACATGCCCTCAGTGCTGTTACAAGCTCTGTGTTGTTACAAGCTCTCAGTGTTGTTACAAGCCCTCAGTGCTGACACAAGCCCTCAGTGTTGTTACAAGCCCTCAGAGCTGTTACACGCCCTCAGTGCTGACACAAGCCCTCAGCGCTGACACAGGCCCTCAGTGCTGACACAAGCCCTCAGTGTTGTTACAAGCCCTCAGCGCTATTACAAGTCCTCAGCGCTGTTACAAGTCCTCAGCGCTGTTACATGCCCTCAGCGCTGTTACAAGCCGGCAGTGCTGACACAGGCCCTCAGCGCTGACACAGGCCCTCAGCACTGACACAGGCCCTCAGCGCTGACACAGGCTCTCAGTGTTGTTACAAGCCCTCAGTGTTGTTACAAGCCCTCAGTGCTGACACAAGCCCTCAGTGTTGTTACAAGCCCTCAGAGCTGTTACACGCCCTCAGTGCTGACACAAGCCCTCAGCGCTGACACAGGCCCTCAGTGCTGACACAAGCCCTCAGTGTTGTTACAAGCCCTCAGCGCTATTACAAGTCCTCAGCGCTGTTACAAGTCCTCAGCGCTGTTACAAGTCCTCAGCGCTGTTACAAGTCCTCAGCGCTGTTACAAGTCCTCAGCGCTGTTACATGCCCTCAGCGCTGTTACAAGCCGGCAGTGCTGACACAGGCCCTCAGCGCTGACACAGGCCCTCAGCACTGACACAGGCCCTCAGCGCTGACACAGGCTCTCAGTGTTGTTACAAGCCCTCAGTGTTGTTACAAGCCCTCAGTGTTGTTACAAGCCCTCAGTGTTGTTACAAGCCCTCAGTGTTGTTACAAGCCCTCAGAGCTGTTACACGCCCTCAGCCCTGACACAAGCCCTCAGCCCTGACACAAGCCCTCAGCCCTGACACAAGCCCTCAGCGCTGTTCCAAGCCCTCAGCGCTGTTCCAAGCCCTCAGCGCTGTTCCAAGCCCTCAGCGCTGTTCCAAGCCCTCAGCGCTGTTCCAAGCCCTCAGTGCTGTTACAAGCCCTCAGAGCTGTTACACGCCCTCAGTGCTGACACAAGCCCTCAGTGTTGTTACAAGCCCTCAGTGTTGTTACAAGCCCTCAGAGCTGTTACACGCCCTCAGTGCTGACACAAGCCCTCAGCGCTGACACAGGCCCTCAGTGCTGACACAAGCCCTCAGTGTTGTTACAAGCCCTCAGTGCTGTCACAAGCCCTCAGCGCTGACACAAGCCCTCAGCGCTGATACAAGCCCTCAGCGCTGATACAAGCCCTCAGTGCTGACACAAGCCCTCAGTGTTGTTACAAGCCCTCAGAGCTGTTACACGCCCTCAGTGTTGTTACAAGTCCTCAGCCCTGACACAAGCTCTCAGAGCTGTTACACGCCCTCAGCACTTTTATAAGCCCTCACTGCTGTTACAAGCCCTCAGCCCTGACACAAGCACTCAGTGCTGTTCCAAGCCCTCAGCGCTGACACAGGCCCTCAGTGCTGACACAGGCCCTCAGTGCTGACACAAGCCCTCAGCGCTGACACAGGCCCTCAGCGCTGACACAGGCCCTCAGCGCTGACACAGGCCCTCAGCGCTGACACAGGCCCTCAGTGTTGTTACAAGTCCTCAGCGCTGTTACAAGTCCTCAGCGCTGTTACAAGACCTCAGCGCTGTTACAAGTCCTCAGCGCTGACACAAGCCCACAGCGCTGTTACAAGCCCTCAGTGCTGACACAAGCCCTCAGTGCTGTTACAAGCCCTCAGTGCTGATACAAGCCCTCAGTGCTGTTACACGCCCTCAGTGCTGTTACACGCCCTCATTGCTGTTACAAGCCCTCAGCGCTGTTACAAGCCCTCAGCGCTGTTACAAGCCCTCAGCGCTGTTACAAGCCCTCAGCGCTGTTACAAGCCCTCAGCGCTGACACAAGCCCTCAGCGCTGACACAAGCCCTCAGCGCTGACACAAGCCCTCAGCGCTGACACAAGCCCTCAGCGCTGTTACAAGCCCTCAGCGCTGTTACACGCCCACATTGCTGTTACACGCCCTCAGTGCTGTTACACGCCCTCAGCGCTGACACAAGCCCTCAGCGCTGACACAAGCCCTCATTGCTGTTACACGCCCACATTGCTGTTACAAGCCCTCATTGCTGTTACACGCCCTCAGCGCTGTTTCAAGCCCTCAGCGCTGTTACAAGCCCTCAGCGCTGTTACAAGCCCTCAGTGCTGACACAAGCCCTCAGCGCTGTTACAAGCCCTCAGCGCTGACACAGGCCCTCAGCGCTGACACAGGCCCTCAGCGCTGACACAGGCCCTCAGTGTTGTTACAAGCCCTCAGTGTTGTTACAAGCCCTCAGTGTTGTTACAAGCCCTCAGAGCTGTTACACGCCCTCAGCCCTGACACAAGCCCTCAGCGCTGTTCCAAGCCCTCAGCGCTGTTCCAAGCCCTCAGCGCTGTTCCAAGCCCTCAGCGCTGTTCCAAGCCCTCAGTGCTGTTCCAAGCCCTCAGTGCTGTTCCAAGCCCTCAGTGCTGTTCCAAGCCCTCAGTGCTGTTCCAAGCCCTCAGTGGTGTTACAAGCCCTCAGTGCTGTTACAAGCCCTCAGCGCTGACACAAGCCCTCAGAGCTGACACAAGCCCTCATTGCTGTTACACGCCCTCATTGCTGTTACAAGCCCTCATTGCTGTTACACGCCCTCAGCGCTGTTTCAAGCCCTCAGCGCTGTTACAAGCCCTCAGCGCTGTTACAAGCCCTCAGCGCTGTTACAAGCCCTCAGCGCTGACACAGGCCCTCAGCGCTGACACAGGCCCTCAGCGCTGACACAGGCCCTCAGCGCTGACACAGGCCCTCAGCGCTGACACAGGCCCTCAGTGTTGTTACAAGCCCTCAGCGCTGTTACAAGTCCTCAGCGCTGTTACAAGTCCTCAGCGCTGTTACAAGTCCTCAGCGCTGTTACAAGTCCTCAGCGCTGACACAAGCCCTCAGCGCTGTTACAAGCCCTCAGTGCTGACACAAGCCCTCAGTGCTGTTACAAGCCCTCAGTGCTGATACAAGCCCTCAGTGCTGTTTCACGCCCTCAGTGCTGTTACACGCCCTCATTGCTGTTACAAGCCCTCAGCGCTGTTACAAGCCCTCAGCGCTGTTACAAGCCCTCAGCGCTGTTACAAGCCCTCAGCGCTGTTACAAGCCCTCAGCGCTGACACAAGCCCTCAGCGCTGACACAAGCCCTCAGCGCTGTTCCAAGCCCTCAGCGCTGTTACACGCCCACATTGCTGTTACACGCCCTCAGTGCTGTTACACGCCCTCAGCGCTGACACAAGCCCTCAGCGCTGACACAAGCCCTCATTGCTGTTACACGCCCTCAGTGCTGTTACACGCCCTCAGCGCTGACACAAGCCCTCAGCGCTGTTACAAGCCCTCATTGCTGTTACACGCCCTCAGCGCTGTTTCAAGCCCTCAGCGCTGTTACAAGCCCTCAGCGCTGTTACAAGCCCTCAGCGCTGACACAGGCCCTCAGCGCTGACACAGGCCCTCAGCGCTGACACAGGCCCTCAGTGTTGTTACAAGCCCTCAGTGTTGTTACAAGCCCTCAGAGCTGTTACAAGCCCTCAGCCCTGACACAAGCCCTCAGCCCTGACACAAGCCCTCAGCGCTGTTCCAAGCCCTCAGCGCTGTTCCAAGCCCTCAGCGCTGTTCCAAGCCCTCAGTGCTGTTCCAAGCCCTCAGTGCTGTTCCAAGCCCTCAGTGCTGTTCCAAGCCCTCAGTGCTGTTCCAAGCCCTCAGTGGTGTTACAAGCCCTCAGTGCTGTTACAAGCCCTCAGCGCTGACACAAGCCCTCAGAGCTGACACAAGCCCTCATTGCTGTTACACGCCCTCATTGCTGTTACAAGCCCTCATTGCTGTTACACGCCCTCAGCGCTGTTTCAAGCCCTCAGCGCTGTTACAAGCCCTCAGCGCTGTTACAAGCCCTCAGCGCTGTTACAAGCCCTCAGCGCTGTTACAAGTCCTCAGCGCTGTTACAAGTCCTCAGCGCTGTTACATGCCCTCAGCGCTGTTACAAGCCCGCAGCGCTGACACAAGCCCTCAGCGCTGTTACAAGCCCTCAGCGCTGACACAGGCCCTCAGCACTGACACAGGCCCTCAGCACTGACACAGGCCCTCAGCACTGACACAGGCCCTCAGCGCTGACACAGGCCCTCAGTGTTGTTACAAGCCCTCAGTGTTGTTACAAGCCCTCAGAGCTGTTACACGCCCTCAGCCCTGACACAAGCCCTCAGCGCTGTTCCAAGCCCTCAGCGCTGTTCCAAGCCCTCAGCGCTGTTCCAAGCCCTCAGTGCTGTTCCAAGCCCTCAGTGCTGTTCCAAGCCCTCAGTGGTGTTACAAGCCCTCAGTGCTGTTACAAGCCCTCAGAGCTGTTACACGCCCTCAGTGCTGACACAAGCCCTCAGTGTTGTTACAAGCCCTCAGTGTTGTTACAAGCCCTCAGAGCTGTTACACGCCCTCAGTGCTGACACAAGCCCTCAGCGCTGACACAGGCCCTCAGCGCTGACACAAGCCCTCAGTGTTGTTACAAGCCCTCAGCGCTGTTACAAGTCCTCAGCGCTGTTACAAGTCCTCAGCGCTGTTACATGCCCTCAGTGCTGATACAAGCTCTGTGTTGTTACAAGCTCTCAGCGCTGTTACAAGCCCTCAGCGCTGTTACAAGCCCCCAGCGCTGTTACATGCCCCCAGCGCTGTTACAAGCCTTCTGTGCTGTTAAAAGCCCTCAGTGCTGTTACACGCCCTCAGTGCTGTTACAAGCCCTCATTGCTGTTACAAGCCCTCATTGCTGTTACAAGCCCTCAGCGCTGTTACATGCCCTCAGTGCTGTTACAAGCTCTGTGTTGTTACAAGCTCTCAGTGTTGTTACAAGCCCTCAGTGCTGTTACAAGCCCTCAGTGCTGTTACAAGCCCTCAGTGCTGTTACAAGCCCTCAGTGCTGTTACAAGCCCTCAGTGCTGACACAAGCCCTCAGTGTAGTTACAAGCCCTCAGTGCAGTTACAAGCCCTCAGTGCAGTTACAAGCCCTCAGCGCTGTTACAAGGCCTCAGCGCTGTTACAAGGCCTCAGCGCTGTTACAAGGCCTCAGCGCTGTTACAAGGCCTCAGCGCTGTTACAAGGCCTCAGTGCTGTTACAAGCCCTCAATGTTGTTACATGCCCTCAGTGCTGTTACACGCCCTCATTGCTGTTACAAGCCCTCAGTGCTGACACAAGCCCTCAGCGCTGTTACAAGGCCTCAGTGCTGTTACAAGGCCTCAGTGCTGTTACAAGCACTCAATGTTGTTACATGCCCTCAGCGCTGTTACAAGGCCTCAGCGCTGTTACAAGGCCTCAGTGCTGTTACAAGCACTCAATGTTGTTACATGCCCTCAGTGCTGTTACACGCCCTCATTGCTGTTACAAGGCCTCAGCGCTGTTACAAGGCCTCAGCGCTGTTACAAGGCCTCAGTGCTGTTACAAGGCCTCAGTGCTGTTACAAGCCCTCAATGTTGTTACATGCCCTCAGTGCTGTTACATGCCCTCATTGCTGTTACAAGCCCTCAGTGCTGACACAAGCCCTCAGCGCTGTTACATGCCCTCAGTGCTGTTACAAGCTCTGTGTTGTTACAAGCTCTCAGTGTTGTTACAAGCCCTCAGTGCTGACACAAGCCCTCAGTGTTGTTACAAGCCCTCAGAGCTGTTACACGCCCTCAGTGCTGACACAAGCCCTCAGCGCTGACACAGGCCCTCAGTGCTGACACAAGCCCTCAGTGTTGTTACAAGCCCTCAGCGCTATTACAAGTCCTCAGCGCTGTTACAAGTCCTCAGCGCTGTTACAAGTCCTCAGCGCTGTTACATGCCCTCAGCGCTGTTACAAGCCGGCAGTGCTGACACAGGCCCTCAGCGCTGACACAGGCCCTCAGCACTGACACAGGCCCTCAGCGCTGACACAGGCTCTCAGTGTTGTTACAAGCCCTCAGTGTTGTTACAAGCCCTCAGTGCTGACACAAGCCCTCAGTGTTGTTACAAGCCCTCAGAGCTGTTACACGCCCTCAGTGCTGACACAAGCCCTCAGCGCTGACACAGGCCCTCAGTGCTGACACAAGCCCTCAGTGTTGTTACAAGCCCTCAGCGCTATTACAAGTCCTCAGCGCTGTTACAAGTCCTCAGCGCTGTTACAAGTCCTCAGCGCTGTTACAAGTCCTCAGCGCTGTTACATGCCCTCAGCGCTGTTACAAGCCGGCAGTGCTGACACAGGCCCTCAGCGCTGACACAGGCCCTCAGCACTGACACAGGCCCTCAGCGCTGACACAGGCTCTCAGTGTTGTTACAAGCCCTCAGTGTTGTTACAAGCCCTCAGTGTTGTTACAAGCCCTCAGTGTTGTTACAAGCCCTCAGTGTTGTTACAAGCCCTCAGAGCTGTTACACGCCCTCAGCCCTGACACAAGCCCTCAGCCCTGACACAAGCCCTCAGCCCTGACACAAGCCCTCAGCGCTGTTCCAAGCCCTCAGCGCTGTTCCAAGCCCTCAGCGCTGTTCCAAGCCCTCAGCGCTGTTCCAAGCCCTCAGCGCTGTTCCAAGCCCTCAGTGCTGTTACAAGCCCTCAGAGCTGTTACACGCCCTCAGTGCTGACACAAGCCCTCAGTGTTGTTACAAGCCCTCAGTGTTGTTACAAGCCCTCAGAGCTGTTACACGCCCTCAGTGCTGACACAAGCCCTCAGCGCTGACACAGGCCCTCAGTGCTGACACAAGCCCTCAGTGTTGTTACAAGTCCTCAGTGCTGTCACAAGCCCTCAGCGCTGACACAAGCCCTCAGCGCTGATACAAGCCCTCAGCGCTGATACAAGCCCTCAGTGCTGACACAAGCCCTCAGTGTTGTTACAAGCCCTCAGAGCTGTTACACGCCCTCAGTGTTGTTACAAGTCCTCAGCCCTGACACAAGCTCTCAGAGCTGTTACACGCCCTCAGCACTTTTATAAGCCCTCACTGCTGTTACAAGCCCTCAGCCCTGACACAAGCACTCAGTGCTGTTCCAAGCCCTCAGCGCTGACACAGGCCCTCAGTGCTGACACAGGCCCTCAGTGCTGACACAAGCCCTCAGCGCTGACACAGGCCCTCAGCGCTGACACAGGCCCTCAGCGCTGACACAGGCCCTCAGCGCTGACACAGGCCCTCAGTGTTGTTA
The DNA here is from genome assembly GCF_020745735.1 of Hemiscyllium ocellatum. Taxonomy (NCBI): domain Eukaryota; kingdom Metazoa; phylum Chordata; class Chondrichthyes; order Orectolobiformes; family Hemiscylliidae; genus Hemiscyllium; species Hemiscyllium ocellatum. Next base: position 27,877 of record NW_026867748.1, read on the forward strand.
CAAGTCCTCAGCGCTGTTACAAGTCCTCAGCGCTGTTACAAGTCCTCAGCGCTGTTACAAGTCCTCAGCGCTGACACAAGCCCACAGCGCTGTTACAAGCCCTCAGTGCTGACACAAGCCCTCAGTGCTGTTACAAGCCCTCAGTGCTGATACAAGCCCTCAGTGCTGTTACACGCCCTCAGTGCTGTTAAACGCCCTCATTGCTGTTACAAGCCCTCAGCGCTGTTACAAGCCCTCAGCGCTGTTACAAGCCCTCAGCGCTGACACAAGCCCTCAGCGCTGACACAAGCCCTCAGCGCTGACACAAGCCCTCAGCGCTGTTCCAAGCCCTCAGCGCTGTTACACGCCCACATTGCTGTTACACGCCCTCAGTGCTGTTACACGCCCTCAGCGCTGACACAAGCCCTCAGCGCTGACACAAGCCCTCATTGCTGTTACACGCCCTCATTGCTGTTACAAGCCCTCATTGCTGTTACACGCCCTCAGCGCTGTTTCAAGCCCTCAGCGCTGTTACAAGCCCTCAGCGCTGTTACAAGCCCGCAGTGCTGACACAAGCCCTCAGCGCTGTTACAAGCCCTCAGCGCTGACACAGGCCCTCAGCGCTGACACAGGCCCTCAGCGCTGACACAGGCCCTCAGTGTTGTTACAAGCCCTCAGTGTTGTTACAAGCCCTCAGAGCTGTTACACGCCCTCAGCCCTGACACAAGCCCTCAGCGCTGTTCCAAGCCCTCAGCGCTGTTCCAAGCCCTCAGCGCTGTTCCAAGCCCTCAGCGCTGTTCCAAGCCCTCAGTGCTGTTCCAAGCCCTCAGTGCTGTTCCAAGCCCTCAGTGCTGTTCCAAGCCCTCAGTGCTGTTCCAAGCCCTCAGTGGTGTTACAAGCCCTCAGTGCTGTTACAAGCCCTCAGCGCTGACACAAGCCCTCAGAGCTGACACAAGCCCTCATTGCTGTTACACGCCCTCATTGCTGTTACAAGCCCTCATTGCTGTTACACGCCCTCAGCGCTGTTTCAAGCCCTCAGCGCTGTTACAAGCCCTCAGCGCTGTTACAAGCCCTCAGCGCTGTTACAAGTCCTCAGCGCTGTTACAAGTCCTCAGCGCTGTTACATGCCCTCAGCGCTGTTACAAGCCCGCAGTGCTGACACAAGCCCTCAGCGCTGTTACAAGCCCTCAGCGCTGACACAGGCCCTCAGCACTGACACAGGCCCTCAGCGCTGACACAGGCCCTCAGCGCTGACACAGGCCCTCAGTGTTGTTACAAGCCCTCAGTGTTGTTACAAGCCCTCAGAGCTGTTACACGCCCTCAGCCCTGACACAAGCCCTCAGCGCTGTTACAAGTCCTCAGCGCTGTTACAAGCCCTCAGCGCTGTTACAAGCCCTCAGTGCTGACACAAGCCCTCAGCGCTGTTACAAGCCCTCAGCGCTGACACAGGCCCTCAGCGCTGACACAAGCCCTCAGCCCTGACACAAGCCCTCAGCGCTGTTACAAGCCCTCAGCGCTGTTACACGCCCACATTGCTGTTACAAGCCCTCATTGCTGTTACACGCCCTCAGCGCTGTTTCAAGCCCTCAGCGCTGTTTCAAGCCCTCAGCGCTGTTTCAAGCCCTCAGCGCTGTTACAAGCCCTCAGCGCTGACACAAGCCCTCAGCGCTGTTACAAGTCCTCAGCGCTGTTACATGCCCTCAGCGCTGTTACATGCCCTCAGCGCTGTTACAAGCCCTCAGTGCTGACACAAGCCCTCAGCGCTGACACAGGCCCTCAGCGCTGACACAGGCCCTCAGCGCTGACACAGGCCCTCAGTGTTGTTACAAGCCCTCAGTGTTGTTACAAGCCCTCAGAGCTGTTACACGCCCTCAGCCCTGACACAAGCCCTCAGCCCTGACACAAGCCCTCAGCCCTGACACAAGCCCTCAGCCCTGACACAAGCCCTCAGTGCTGTTCCAAGCCCTCAGTGCTGTTCCAAGCCCTCAGTGCTGTTCCAAGCCCTCAGTGCTGTTCCAAGCCCTCAGTGTTGTTACAAGCCCTCAGAGCTGTTACACGCCCTCAGAGCTGTTACAAGCCCTCAGTGCTGACACAAGCCCTCAGTGCTGTTACAAGCCCTCAGTGTTGTTACAAGCCCTCAGTGTTGTTACAAGCCCTCAGTGCTGTTACACGCCCTCAGTGCTGACACAGGCCCTCAGCGCTGACACAGGCCCTCAGTGTTGTTACAAGCCCTCAGCGCTGTTACAAGTCCTCAGCGCTGTTACAAGCCCTCAGCGCTGACACAGGCCCTCAGTGCTGACACAAGCCCTCAGTGTTGTTACAAGCCCTCAGCGCTGTTACAAGCCCTCAGCGCTGTTACAAGCCCTCAGCTCTGACACAGGCCCTCAGCGCTGACACAGGCCCTCAGCGCTGACACAGGCCCTCAGTGCTGACACAAGCCCTCAGTGTTGTTACAAGTCCTCAGCGTTGTTACAAGTCCTCAGCGCTGTTACAAGTCCTCAGCGCTGTTACATGCCCTCAGCGCTGTTACAAGCCCGCAGTGCTGACACAAGCCCTCAGCGCTGTTACAAGCCCTCAGCGCTGACACAGGCCCTCAGCACTGACACAGGCCCTCAGCGCTGACACAGGCCCTCAGTGTTGTTACAAGCCCTCAGTGTTGTTACAAGCCCTCAGAGCTGTTACACGCCCTCAGCCCTGACACAAGCCCTCAGCGCTGTTCCAAGCCCTCAGCGCTGTTCCAAGCCCTCAGCGCTGTTCCAAGCCCTCAGCGCTGTTCCAAGCCCTCAGTGCTGTTCCAAGCCCTCAGTGGTGTTACAAGCCCTCAGTGCTGTTACAAGCCCTCAGTGCTGTTACAAGCCCTCAGCGCTGACACAAGCCCTCAGCGCTGACACAAGCCCTCATTGCTGTTACACGCCCACATTGCTGTTACAAGCCCTCATTGCTGTTACACGCCCTCAGCGCTGTTTCAAGCCCTCAGCGCTGTTACAAGCCCTCAGCGCTGTTTCAAGCCCTCAGCGCTGTTACAAGCCCTCAGCGCTGACACAAGCCCTCAGCGCTGTTACAAGTCCTCAGCGCTGTTACATGCCCTCAGCGCTGTTACATGCCCTCAGCGCTGTTACAAGCCCGCAGTGCTGACACAAGCCCTCAGCGCTGACACAGGCCCTCAGCGCTGACACAGGCCCTCAGCGCTGACACAGGCCCTCAGCGCTGACACAGGCCCTCAGTGTTGTTACAAGCCCTCAGTGTTGTTACAAGCCCTCAGAGCTGTTACACGCCCTCAGCCCTGACACAAGCCCTCAGCCCTGACACAAGCCCTCAGCGCTGACACAAGCCCTCAGTGCTGTTCCAAGCCCTCAGTGCTGTTCCAAGCCCTCAGTGCTGTTCCAAGCCCTCAGTGCTGTTCCAAGCCCTCAGTGTTGTTACAAGCCCTCAGAGCTGTTACACGCCCTCAGAGCTGTTACACGCCCTCAGTGCTGACACAAGCCCTCAGTGTTGTTACAAGCCCTCAGTGTTGTTACAAGCCCTCAGTGCTGTTACACGCCCTCAGTGCTGACACAGGCCCTCAGCGCTGACACAGGCCCTCAGTGTTGTTACAAGCCCTCAGCGCTGTTACAAGCCCTCAGCGCTGTTACAAGCCCTCAGCGCTGACACAGGCCCTCAGTGCTGACACAAGCCCTCAGTGTTGTTACAAGCCCTCAGCGCTGTTACAAGCCCTCAGCGCTGTTACAAGCCCTCAGCTCTGACACAGGCCCTCAGCGCTGACACAGGCCCTCAGCGCTGACACAGGCCCTCAGTGCTGACACAAGCCCTCAGCGTTGTTACAAGTCCTCAGCGTTGTTACAAGTCCTCAGCGCTGTTACAAGCCCTCAGCGCTGTTACAAGCCCTCAGCGCTGTTACAAGCCCTCAGTGCTGACACAAGCCCTCAGCGCTGTTACAAGCCCTCAGCGCTGACACAGGCCCTCAGCACTGACACAGGCCCTCAGCGCTGACACAGGCCCTCAGTGTTGTTACAAGCCCTCAGTGTTGTTACAAGCCCTCAGAGCTGTTACACGCCCTCAGCCCTGACACAAGCCATCAGCGCTGTTCCAAGCCCTCAGCGCTGTTCCAAGTCCTCAGCGCTGTTCCAAGCCCTCAGCGCTGTTCCAAGCCCTCAGTGCTGTTCCAAGCCCTCAGTGCTGTTACAAGCCCTCAGTGCTGTTACAAGCCCTCAGTGCTGTTACAAGCCCTCAGCGCTGACACAAGCCCTCAGCGCTGACACAAGCCTTCATTGCTGTTACACGCCCACATTGCTGTTACAAGCCCTCATTGCTGTTTCAAGCCCTCAGCGCTGTTACAAGCCCTCAGCGCTGTTACAAGTCCTCAGCGCTGTTACAAGTCCTCAGCGCTGTTACAAGTCCTCAGCGCTGTTACAAGTCCTCAGCGCTGTTACAAGTCCTCAGTGCTGACACAAGCCCTCAGCGCTGTTACAAGCCCTCAGTGCTGTTACAAGCCCTCAGTGCTGTTACAAGCCCTCAGTGCTGTTACAAGCCCTCAGTGCTGTTACAAGCCCTCAGAGCTGTTACACGCCCTCAGTGCTGACACAAGCCCTCAGTGTTGTTACAAGCCCTCAGTGTTGTTACAAGCCCTCAGTGTTGTTACAAGCCCTCAGAGCTGTTACACGCCCTCAGTGCTGACACAGGCCCTCAGCGCTGACACAGGCCCTCAGCGCTGACACAAGCCCTCAGCGCTGTTACAAGCCCTCAGCGCTGTTACAAGCCCTCAGCGCTGTTACAAGCCCTCAGCGCTGTTACAAGCCCTCAGTGCTGTTACAAGCTCTGTGCTGTTACAAGCCCTCAGCGCTGTTACAAGCCCTCAGCGCTGTTACAAGCCCTCAGCGCTGTTACAAGCCCTCAGTGCTGTTACAAGCCCTCAGTGCTGTTACAAGCCCTCATTGCTGTTACAAGCCCTCAGTGCTGTTACAAGCCCTCAGCGCTGTTACAAGCCCTCAGTGCTGTTACATGCCCTCAGTGCTGTTACAAGCTCTGTGTTGTTACAAGCTCTCAGTGTTGTTACAAGCCCTCAGTGCTGTTACAAGCCCTCAGTGCTGTTACAAGCCCTCAGTGCTGATACAAGCCCTCAGTGCTGTTACAAGCCCTCAGTGCTGTTACAAGCCCTCAGTGCTGTTACAAGCCCTCAGTGCTGACACAAGCCCTCAGTGCAGTTACAAGCCCTCAGTGCAGTTACAAGCCCTCAGTGCTGTTACAAGGCCTCAGCGCTGTTACAAGGCCTCAGCGCTGTTACAAGGCCTCAGTGCTGTTACAAGCCCTCAGTGCTGTTACAAGCCCTCAGTGCTGTTACAGGCCCTCAGTGCTGACACAAGCCCTCAGTGCTGACACAAGCCCTCAGTGCTGACACAAGCCCTCAGCGCTGTTACAAGGCCTCAGTGCTGTTACAAGGCCTCAGTGCTGTTACAAGGCCTCAGTGCTGTTACAAGGCCTCAGTGCTGTTACAAGCACTCAGTGTTGTTACATGCCCTCAGTGCTGTTACACGCCCTCATTGCTGTTACAAGCCCTCAGTGCTGTTACAAGCTCTGTGTTGTTACAAGCCCTCAGTGTTGTTACATGCCCTCAGTGCTGTTACACGCCCTCATTGCTGTTACAAGCCCTCAGTGCTGACACAAGCCCTCAGCGCTGTTACATGCCCTCAGTGCTGTTACAAGCTCTGTGTTGTTACAAGCCCTCAGTGCTGTTACAAGCCCTCAGTGCTGACACAAGCCCTCAGTGCTGACACAAGCCCTCAGTGCTGACACAAGCCCTCAGTGCTGTTACAAGCCCTCAATGTTGTTACAAGCCCTCAGTGCTGTTACAAGCCCTCAGTGCTGTTACAAGCCCTCAGTGCTGTTACAAGCCCTCAATGTTGTTACAAGTCCTCAGTGCTGACACAAGCCCTCAGCGTTGTTACATGCCCTCAGCGCTGTTACAAGCTCTGTGTTGTTACAAGCTCTCAGTGTTATTACAAGCCCTCAGTGCTGACACGAGCCCTCAGTGCTGTTACAAGCCCTCAGTGCTGTTACAAGCCCTCAGTGCTGTTACAAACCCTCAGTGTTGTTACATGCCCTCAGTGCTGACACAAGCCCTCAGTGCTGACACAAGCCCTCAGTGCTGTTACAAGCCCTCAGTGCTGTTACAAGCCCTCAATGTTGTTACAAGCCCTCAGTGCTGACACAAGCCCTCAGCGTTGTTACATGCCCTCAGCGCTGTTACAAGCTCTGTGTTGTTACAAGCTCTCAGTGTTATTACAAGCCCTCAGTGCTGACACAAGCCCTCAGTGCTGTTACAAGCCCTCAGTGCTGTTACAAGCCCTCAGTGCTGTTACAAGCCCTCAGTGCTGTTACAAGCCCTCAGTGTTGTTACAAGCCCTCAGTGCTGACACAAGCCCTCAGTGCTGACACAAGCCCTCAGTGCTGATACAAGCCCTCAGTGTTGTTACACGCCCTCAGTGCTGTTACAAGCCCTCAGTGCTGTTACAAGCCCTCAGTGCTGTTACAAGCCCTCAGTGCTGTTACAAGCCCTCAATGTTGTTACAAGCCCTCAGTGCTGACACAAGCCCTCAGCGTTGTTACATGCCCTCAGCGCTGTTACAAGCTCTGTGTTGTTACAAGCTCTCAGTGTTATTACAAGCCCTCAGTGCTGTTACAAGCCCTCAGTGCTGTTACAAGCCCTCAGTGCTGTTACAAGCCCTCAGTGCTGTTACAAACCCTCAGTGTTGTTACAAGCCCTCAGTGCTGACACAAGCCCTCAGTGCTGACACAAGCCCTCAGTGCTGACACAAGCCCTCAGTGCTGACACAAGCCCTCAGTGCTGTTACAAGCCCTCAGTGCTGATACAAGCCCTCAGTGTTGTTACACGCCCTCAGTGCTGTTACACGCCCTCATTGCTGTTACAAGCCCTCAGTGCTGTTACAAGCCCTCAGTGCTGTTACAAGCCCTCAGCGCTGTTACAAGTCCTCAGCGCTGACACAAGCCCACAGCACTGTTACAAGCCCTCAGCGCTGACACAGGCCCTCAGCGCTGACACAAGCCCTCAGCGCTGTTACAAGCCCTCAGCGCTGACACAAGCCCTCAGTGCTGACACAAGCCCTCAGTGCTGTTACAAGCCCTCAGTGCTGATACAAGCCCTCAGTGTTGTTACACGCCCTCAGTGCTGTTACACGCCCTCAGCACTGTTACACGCCCTCATTGCTGTTACAAGCCCTCATTGCTGTTACAAGCCCTCAGCGCTGTTACAAGCCCTCAGCGCTGTTACAAGTCCTCAGCGCTGTTACAAGTCCTCAGTGCTGACACAAGCCCACAGCGCTGTTACAAGCCCTCAGCACTGACACAGGCCCTCAGCGCTGACACAGGCCCTCAGTGTTGTTACAAGCCCTCAGTGTTGTTACACGCCCTCAGTGCTGACACAAGCCCTCAGCGCTGGCACAGGCTCTCAGCGCTGTTACAAGCCCTCAGTGCTGTTACACTCCCTCAGCGCTGACACAAGCCCTCAGCGCTGTTACAAGCCCTCAGTGCTGTTACACGTCCACATTGCTGTTACACGCCCTCAGTGCTGTTACACGCCCTCAGCGCTGACACAAGCCCTCAGCGCTGACACAAGCCCTCATTGCTGTTACAAGCCCTCATTGCTGTTACACGCCCTCATTGCTGTTACAAGCCCTCATTGCTGTTACAAGCCCTCATTGCTGTTACAAGCCCTCAGCGCTGTTACAAGCCCTCAGCGCTGTTACAAGCCCTCAGCGCTGTTACAAGCCCTCAGCGCTGACACAAGCCCTCAGCGCTGTTACAAGTCCTCAGCGCTGACACAAGCCCTCAGCGCTGTTACAAGCCCTCAGCGCTGTTACAAGCCCTCAGTGCTGTTACACGCCCACATTGTTGTTACACGCCCTCAGTGCTGTTACACGCCCTCAGTGCTGTTACAAGCCCTCAGCGCTGACACAAGCCCTCAGCGCTGACACAAGCCCTCAGCGCTGTTACAAGCCCTCATTGCTGTTACACACCCACATTGCTGTTACAAGCCCTCATTGCTGTTACACGCCCTCAGCGCTGTTACAAGCCCTCAGCGCTGTTACAAGCCCTCAGCGCTGACACAAGCCCTCAGCGCTGTTACAAGTCCTCAGCGCTGTTACATGCCCTCAGCGCTGTTACATGCCCTCAGCGCTGTTACAAGCCCGCAGTGCTGACACAAGCCCTCAGCGCTGTTACAAGCCCTCAGCGCTGTTACAAGCCCTCAGCGCTGACACAGGCCCTCAGCGCTGACACAGGCCCTCAGCGCTGACACAGGCCCTCAGTGTTGTTACAAGCCCTCAGTGTTGTTACAAGCCCTCAGAGCTGTTACACGCCCTCAGCCCTGACACAAGCCCTCAGCGCTGTTACAAGCCCTCATTGCTGTTACACGCCCACATTGCTGTTACAAGCCCTCATTGCTGTTACACGCCCTCAGCGCTGTTTCAAGCCCTCAGCGCTGTTACAAGCCCTCAGCGCTGACACAAGCCCTCAGCGCTGACACAAGCCCTCAGCGCTGACACAAGCCCTCAGCGCTGTTACAAGTCCTCAGCGCTGTTACAAGTCCTCAGCGCTGTTACATGCCCTCAGCGCTGTTACAAGCCCTCAGTGCTGACACAAGCCCTCAGAGCTGTTACACGCCCTCAGAGCTGTTACACGCCCTCAGTGCTGACACAAGCCCTCAGTGTTGTTACAAGCCCTCAGTGTTGTTACAAGCCCTCAGAGCTGTTACACGCCCTCAGTGCTGACACAGGCCCTCAGCGCTGACACAGGCCCTCAGTGTTGTTACAAGCCCTCAGTGCTGACACAAGCCCTCAGTGTTGTTACAAGCCCTCAGCGCTGTTACAAGCCCTCAGCGCTGTTACAAGCCCTCAGCGCTGTTACAAGCCCTCAGCTCTGACACAGGCCCTCAGCGCTGACACAGGCCCTCAGCGCTGACACAGGCCCTCAGTGCTGACACAAGCCCTCAGTGTTGTTACAAGCCCTCAGTGTTGTTACAAGCCCTCAGTGCTGACACAAGCCCTCAGCGCTGACACAGGCCCTCAGTGTTGTTACAAGCCCTCAGTGCTGACACAAGCCCTCAGTGTTGTTACAAGCCCTCAGCGCTGTTACAAGCCCTCAGCGCTGTTACAAGCCCTCAGCGCTGTTACAAGCCCTCAGCTCTGACACAGGCCCTCAGCGCTGACACAGGCCCTCAGCGCTGACACAGGCCCTCAGTGCTGACACAAGCCCTCAGTGTTGTTACAAGCCCTCAGTGTTGTTACAAGCCCTCAGTGCTGACACAAGCCCTCAGTGCTGACACAAGCCCTCAGTGCTGACACAAGCCCTCAGTGCTGATACATGCCCTCAGTGTTGTTACACGCCCTCAGTGCTGTTACAAGCCCTCAGTGCTGTTACAAGCCCTCAATGTTGTTACAAGCCCTCAGTGCTGACACAAGCCCTCAGCGTTGTTACATGCCCTCAGCGCTGTTACAAGCTCTGTGTTGTTACAAGCTCTCAGTGTTATTACAAGCCCTCAGTGCTGTTACAAGCCCTCAGTGCTGTTACAAGCCCTCAGTGCTGTTACACGCCCTCAGTGCTGTTACAAACCCTCAGTGTTGTTACAAGCCCTCAGTGCTGACACAAGCCCTCAGTGCTGACACAAGCCCTCAGTGCTGACACAAGCCCTCAGTGCTGACACAAGCCCTCAGTGCTGTTACAAGCCCTCAGTGCTGATACAAGCCCTCAGTGTTGTTACACGCCCTCAGTGCTGTTACATGCCCTCATTGCTGTTACAAGCCCTCAGTGCTGTTACAAGCCCTCAGTGCTGTTACAAGTCCTCAGCGCTGACACAGGCCCGCAGCGCTGACACAAGCCCTCAGCGCTGTTACAAGCCCTCAGCGCTGACACAAGCCCTCAGTGCTGACACAAGCCCTCAGTGCTGTTACAAGCCCTCAGTGCTGATACAAGCCCTCAGTGTTGTTACACGACCTCAGTGCTGTTACACGCCCTCAGCACTGTTACACGCCCTCATTGCTGTTACACGCCCTCATTGCTGTTACAAGCCCTCAGCGCTGTTACAAGCCCTCAGCGCTGTTACAAGCCCTCAGCGCTGTTACAAGTCCTCAGTGCTGACACAAGCCCACAGCGCTGTTACAAGCCCTCAGCACTGACACAGGCCCTCAGCGCTGACACAGGCCCTCAGTGTTGTTACAAGCCCTCAGTGTTGTTACACGCCCTCAGCGCTGACACAAGCCCTCAGCGCTGACACAAGCCCTCATTGCTGTTACAAGCCCTCATTGCTGTTACACGCCCACATTGCTGTTACAAGCCCTCATTGCTGTTACACGCCCTCAGCGCTGTTTCAAGCCCTCAGCGCTGTTACAAGCCCTCAGCGCTGACACAAGCCCTCAGCGCTGACACAAGCCCTCAGCGCTGTTACAAGTCCTCAGCGCTGTTACAAGTCCTCAGCGCTGTTACATGCCCTCAGCGCTGTTACAAGCCCGCAGTGCTGACACAAGCCCGCAGAGCTGTTACACGCCCTCAGAGCTGTTACACGCCCTCAGTGCTGACACAAGCCCTCAGTGTTGTTACAAGCCCTCAGTGTTGTTACAAGCCCTCAGTGTTGTTACAAGCCCTCAGAGCTGTTACACGCCCTCAGTGCTGACACAGGCCCTCAGCGCTGACACAGGCCCTCAGTGTTGTTACAAGCCCTCAGTGCTGACACAAGCCCTCAGTGTTGTTACAAGCCCTCAGCGCTGTTACAAGCCCTCAGCGCTGTTACAAGCCCTCAGCTCTGACACAGGCCCTCAGCGCTGACACAGGCCCTCAGCGCTGACACAGGCCCTCAGCGCTGACACAAGCCCTCAGTGTTGTTACAAGCCCTCAGTGTTGTTACAAGCCCTCAGTGCTGACACAAGCCCTCAGTGCTGACACAAGCCCTCAGTGCTGACACAAGCCCTCAGTGCTGACACAAGCCCTCAGTGCTGATACAAGCCCTCAGTGTTGTTACACGCCCTCAGTGCTGTTACAAGCCCTCAGTGCTGTTACAAGCCCTCAGTGCTGTTACAAGCCCTCAATGTTGTTACAAGCCCTCAGTGCTGACACAAGCCCTCAGCGTTGTTACATGCCCTCAGCGCTGTTACAAGCTCTGTGTTGTTACAAGCTCTCAGTGTTATTACAAGCCCTCAGTGCTGTTACAAGCCCTCAGTGCTGTTACACGCCCTCAGTGCTGTTACAAGCCCTCAGTGCTGTTACAAGCCCTCAGTGCTGTTACAAACCCTCAGTGTTGTTACAAGCCCTCAGTGCTGACACAAGCCCTCAGTGCTGACACAAGCCCTCAGTGCTGACACAAGCCCTCAGTGCTGTTACAAGCCCTCAGTGTTGTTACACGCCCTCAGTGCTGTTACAAGCCCTCATTGCTGTTACAAGCCCTCAGTGCTGTTACAAGCCCTCAGTGCTGTTACAAGTCCTCAGCGCTGTTACAAGTCCTCAGCGCTGACACAAGCCCACAGCACTGTTACAAGCCCTCAGCGCTGACACAGGCCCGCAGCGCTGACACAAGCCCTCAGCGCTGTTACAAGCCCTCAGCGCTGACACAAGCCCTCAGTGCTGACACAAGCCCTCAGTGCTGTTACAAGCCCTCAGTACTGATACAAGCCCTCAGTGTTGTTACACGACCTCAGTGCTGTTACACGCCCTCAGCACTGTTACACGCCCTCATTGCTGTTACACGCCCTCATTGCTGTTACACGCCCTCATTGCTGTTACAAGCCCTCAGCGCTGTTACAAGCCCTCAGCGCTGACACAAGCCCTCAGCGCTGACACAAGCCCTCAGCGCTGACACAAGCCCTCAGCGCTGTTACAAGCCCTCAGCCCTGTTACAAGTCCTCAGCGCTGTTACAAGTCCTCAGCGCTGTTACAAGTCCTCAGTGCTGACACAAGCCCACAGCGCTGTTACAAGCCCTCAGCACTGACACAGGCCCTCAGCGCTGACACAGGCCCTCAGTGTTGTTACAAGCCCTCAGTGTTGTTACACGCCCTCAGTGCTGACACAAGCCCTCAGCGCTGGCACAGGCTCTCAGCGCTGTTACATGCCCTCAGTGCTGTTACACTCCCTCAGCGCTGACACAAGCCCTCAGCGCTGACACAAGCCCTCATTGCTGTTACAAGCCCTCATTGCTGTTACACGCCCACATTGCTGTTACAAGCCCTCATTGCTGTTACACGCCCTCAGCGCTGTTACAAGCCCTCAGTGCAGTTACAAGCCCTCAGCGCTGTTACAAGGCCTCAGCGCTGTTACAAGGCCTCAGCGCTGTTACAAGGCCTCAGTGCTGTTACAAGCCCTCAGTGCTGTTACAAGCCCTCAGTGCTGACACAAGCCCTCAGTGCTGACACAAGCCCTCAGTGCTGACACAAGCCCTCAGTGCTGACACAAGCCCTCAGCGCTGTTACAAGGCCTCAGTGCTGTTACAAGGCCTCAGTGCTGTTACAAGGCCTCAGTGCTGTTACAAGGCCTCAGTGCTGTTACAAGCACTCAGTGTTGTTACATGCCCTCAGTGCTGTTACACGCCCTCATTGCTGTTACAAGCCCTCAGTGCTGTTACAAGCTCTGTGTTGTTACAAGCCCTCAGTGTTGTTACATGCCCTCAGTGCTGTTACACGCCCTCATTGCTGTTACAAGCCCTCAGTGCTGACACAAGCCCTCAGCGCTGTTACATGCCCTCAGTGCTGTTACAAGCTCTGTGTTGTTACAAGCCCTCAGTGCTGTTACAAGCCCTCAGTGCTGACACAAGCCCTCAGTGCTGACACAAGCCCTCAGTGCTGACACAAGCCCTCAGTGCTGTTACAAGCCCTCAATGTTGTTACAAGCCCTCAGTGCTGTTACAAGCCCTTAGTGCTGTTACAAGCCCTCAGTGCTGTTACAAGCCCTCAATGTTGTTACAAGTCCTCAGTGCTGACACAAGCCCTCAGTGTTGTTACATGCCCTCAGCGCTGTTACAAGCTCTGTGTTGTTACAAGCTCTCAGTGTTATTACAAGCCCTCAGTGCTGACACGAGCCCTCAGTGCTGTTACAAGCCCTCAGTGCTGTTACAAGCCCTCAGTGCTGTTACAAACCCTCAGTGTTGTTACATGCCCTCAGTGCTGACACAAGCCCTCAGTGCTGACACAAGCCCTCAGTGCTGTTACAAGCCCTCAGTGCTGTTACAAGCCCTCAATGTTGTTACAAGCCCTCAGTGCTGACACAAGCCCTCAGCGTTGTTACATGCCCTCAGCGCTGTTACAAGCTCTGTGTTGTTACAAGCTCTCAGTGTTATTACAAGCCCTCAGTGCTGACACAAGCCCTCAGTGCTGTTACAAGCCCTCAGTGCTGATACAAGCCCTCAGTGCTGTTACAAGCCCTCAGTGCTGTTATAAGCCCTCAGTGCTGACACAAGCCCTCAGTGCTGACACAAGCCCTCAGTGCTGACACAAGCCCTCAGTGCTGACACAAGCCCTCAGTGTTGTTACACGCCCTCAGTGCTGTTACAAGCCCTCAGTGCTGTTACAAGCCCTCAGTGCTGTTACAAGCCCTCAGTGCTGTTACAAGCCCTCAATGTTGTTACAAGCCCTCAGTGCTGACACAAGCCCTCAGCGTTGTTACATGCCCTCAGCGCTGTTACAAGCTCTGTGTTGTTACAAGCTCTCAGTGTTATTACAAGCCCTCAGTGCTGTTACAAGCCCTCAGTGCTGTTACAAGCCCTCAGTGCTGTTACAAGCCCTCAGTGCTGTTACAAACCCTCAGTGTTGTTACAAGCCCTCAGTGCTGACACAAGCCCTCAGTGCTGACACAAGCCCTCAGTGCTGACACAAGCCCTCAGTGCTGACACAAGCCCTCAGTGCTGTTACAAGCCCTCAGTGCTGATACAAGCCCTCAGTGTTGTTACACGCCCTCAGTGCTGTTACATGCCCTCATTGCTGTTACAAGCCCTCAGTGCTGTTACAAGCCCTCAGTGCTGTTACAAGTCCTCAGCGCTGTTACAAGTCCTCAGCGCTGACACAAGCCCACAGCACTGTTACAAGCCCTCAGCGCTGACACAGGCCCGCAGCGCTGACACAAGCCCTCAGCGCTGTTACAAGCCCTCAGCGCTGACACAAGCCCTCAGTGCTGACACAAGCCCTCAGTGCTGTTACAAGCCCTCAGTGCTGATACAAGCCCTCAGTGTTGTTACACGCCCTCAGTGCTGTTACACGCCCTCAGCACTGTTACACGCCCTCATTGCTGTTACACGCCCTCATTGCTGTTACAAGCCCTCAGCGCTGTTACAAGCCCTCAGCGCTGACACAAGCCCTCAGCGCTGACACAAGCCCTCAGCGCTGTTACAAGCCCTCAGCGCTGTTACAAGTCCTCAGCGCTGTTACAAGTCCTCAGCGCTGTTACAAGTCCTCAGTGCTGACACAAGCCCACAGCGCTGTTACAAGCCCTCAGCACTGACACAGGCCCTCAGCGCTGACACAGGCCCTCAGTGTTGTTACAAGCCCTCAGTGTTGTTACACGCCCTCAGTGCTGACACAAGCCCTCAGCGCTGGCACAGGCTCTCAGCGCTGTTACATGCCCTCAGTGCTGTTACACTCCCTCAGCGCTGACACAAGCCCTAAGCGCTGTTACAAGCCCTCAGTGCTGTTACACGTCCACATTGCTGTTACACGCCCTCAGTGCTGTTACACGCCCTCAGCGCTGACACAAGCCCTCAGCGCTGACACAAGCCCTCATTGCTGTTACAAGCCCTCATTGCTGTTACAAGCCCTCATTGCTGTTACAAGCCCTCATTGCTGTTACAAGCCCTCATTGCTGTTACAAGCCCTCAGCGCTGTTACAAGCCCTCAGCGCTGTTACAAGCCCTCAGCGCTGACACAAGCCCTCAGCGCTGTTACAAGCCCTCAGCGCTGACACAAGCCCTCAGCGCTGTTACAAGCCCTCAGCGCTGTTACAAGCCCTCAGTGCTGTTACACGCCCACATTGTTGTTACACGCCCTCAGTGCTGTTACACGCCCTCAGTGCTGTTACAAGCCCTCAGCGCTGACACAAGCCCTCAGCGCTGACACAAGCCCTCAGCGCTGTTACAAGCCCTCATTGCTGTTACACGCCCACATTGCTGTTACAAGCCCTCAGCGCTGTTACAAGCCCTCAGCGCTGTTACAAGCCCTCAGCGCTGTTACAAGCCCTCAGCGCTGACACAAGCCCTCAGCGCTGTTACAAGTCCTCAGCGCTGTTACAAGTCCTCAGCGCTGTTACAAGTCCTCAGCGCTGTTACATGCCCTCAGCGCTGTTACAAGCCCGCAGTGCTGACACAAGCCCTCAGCGCTGTTACAAGCCCTCAGCGCTGACACAGGCCCTCAGCGCTGACACAGGCCCTCAGCGCTGACACAGGCCCTCAGTGTTGTTACAAGCCCTCAGTGTTGTTACAAGCCCTCAGAGCTGTTACACGCCCTCAGCCCTGACACAAGCCCTCAGCGCTGTTACAAGCCCTCATTGCTGTTACACGCCCACATTGCTGTTACAAGCCCTCATTGCTGTTACACGCCCTCAGCGCTGTTTCAAGCCCTCAGCGCTGTTACAAGCCCTCAGCGCTGACACAAGCCCTCAGCGCTGACACAAGCCCTCAGCGCTGACACAAGCCCTCAGCGCTGTTACAAGTCCTCAGCGCTGTTACAAGTCCTCAGCGCTGTTACATGCCCTCAGCGCTGTTACAAGCCCGCAGTGCTGACACAAGCCCTCGGAGCTGTTACACGCCCTCAGAGCTGTTACACGCCCTCAGTGCTGACACAAGCCCTCAGTGTTGTTACAAGCCCTCAGTGTTGTTACAAGCCCTCAGAGCTGTTACACGCCCTCAGTGCTGACACAGGCCCTCAGCGCTGACACAGGCCCTCAGTGTTGTTACAAGCCCTCAGTGCTGACACAAGCCCTCAGTGCTGACACAAGCCCTCAGTGTTGTTACAAGCCCTCAGCGCTGTTACAAGCCCTCAGCGCTGTTACAAGCCCTCAGCGCTGTTACAAGCCCTCAGCTCTGACACAGGCCCTCAGCGCTGACACAGGCCCTCAGCGCTGACACAGGCCCTCAGTGCTGACACAAGCCCTCAGTGTTGTTACAAGCCCTCAGTGTTGTTACAAGCCCTCAGTGCTGACACAAGCCCTCAGCGCTGACACAGGCCCTCAGTGTTGTTACAAGCCCTCAGTGCTGACACAAGCCCTCAGTGTTGTTACAAGCCCTCAGCGCTGTTACAAGCCCTCAGCGCTGTTACAAGCCCTCAGCGCTGTTACAAGCCCTCAGCTCTGACACAGGCCCTCAGCGCTGACACAGGCCCTCAGCGCTGACACAGGCCCTCAGTGCTGACACAAGCCCTCAGTGTTGTTACAAGCCCTCAGTGTTGTTACAAGCCCTCAGTGCTGACACAAGCCCTCAGTGCTGACACAAGCCCTCAGTGCTGACACAAGCCCTCAGTGCTGATACATGCCCTCAGTGTTGTTACACGCCCTCAGTGCTGTTACAAGCCCTCAGCGCTGACACAAGCCCTCAATGTTGTTACAAGCCCTCAGTGCTGACACAAGCCCTCAGCGTTGTTACATGCCCTCAGCGCTGTTACAAGCTCTGTGTTGTTACAAGCTCTCAGTGTTATTACAAGCCCTCAGTGCTGTTACAAGCCCTCAGTGCTGTTACAAGCCCTCAGTGCTGTTACACGCCCTCAGTGCTGTTACAAACCCTCAGTGTTGTTACAAGCCCTCAGTGCTGACACAAGCCCTCAGTGCTGACACAAGCCCTCAGTGCTGACACAAGCCCTCAGTGCTGACACAAGCCCTCAGTGCTGTTACAAGCCCTCAGTGCTGATACAAGCCCTCAGTGTTGTTACACGCCCTCAGTGCTGTTACATGCCCTCATTGCTGTTACAAGCCCTCAGTGCTGTTACAAGCCCTCAGTGCTGTTACAAGTCCTCAGCGCTGACACAGGCCCGCAGCGCTGACACAAGCCCTCAGCGCTGTTACAAGCCCTCAGCGCTGACACAAGCCCTCAGTGCTGACACAAGCCCTCAGTGCTGTTACAAGCCCTCAGTGCTGATACAAGCCCTCAGTGTTGTTACACAACCTCAGTGCTGTTACACGCCCTCAGCACTGTTACACGCCCTCATTGCTGTTACACGCCCTCATTGCTGTTACAAGCCCTCAGCGCTGTTACAAGCCCTCAGCGCTGTTACAAGCCCTCAGCGCTGTTACAAGTCCTCAGTGCTGACACAAGCCCACAGCGCTGTTACAAGCCCTCAGCACTGACACAGGCCCTCAGCGCTGACACAGGCCCTCAGTGTTGTTACAAGCCCTCAGTGTTGTTACACGCCCTCAGCGCTGACACAAGCCCTCATTGCTGTTACAAGCCCTCATTGCTGTTACAAGCCCTCATTGCTGTTACACGCCCTCAGCGCTGTTTCAAGCCCTCAGCGCTGTTACAAGCCCTCAGCGCTGACACAAGCCCTCAGCGCTGACACAAGCCCTCAGCGCTGTTACAAGCCCTCAGCGCTGTTACAAGTCCTCAGCGCTGTTACAAGTCCTCAGCGCTGTTACAAGTCCTCAGCGCTGTTACATGCCCTCAGCGCTGTTACAAGCCCGCAGTGCTGACACAAGCCCTCAGAGCTGTTACACGCCCTCAGTGCTGACACAAGCCCTCAGTGTTGTTACAAGCCCTCAGTGTTGTTACAAGCCCTCAGTGTTGTTACAAGCCCTCAGAGCTGTTACACGCCCTCAGTGCTGACACAGGCCCTCAGCGCTGACACAGGCCCTCAGTGTTGTTACAAGCCCTCAGTGCTGACACAAGCCCTCAGTGTTGTTACAAGCCCTCAGCGCTGTTACAAGCCCTCAGCGCTGTTACAAGCCCTCAGCTCTGACACAGGCCCTCAGCGCTGACACAGGCCCTCAGCGCTGACACAGGCCCTCAGTGCTGACACAAGCCCTCAGTGTTGTTACAAGCCCTCAGTGTTGTTACAAGCCCTCAGTGCTGACACAAGCCCTCAGTGCTGACACAAGCCCTCAGTGCTGACACAAGCCCTCAGTGCTGATACAAGCCCTCAGTGTTGTTACACGCCCTCAGTGCTGTTACAAGCCCTCAGTGCTGTTACAAGCCCTCAGTGCTGTTACAAGCCCTCAATGTTGTTACAAGCCCTCAGTGCTGACACAAGCCCTCAGCGTTGTTACATGCCCTCAGCGCTGTTACAAGCTCTGTGTTGTTACAAGCTCTCAGTGTTATTACAAGCCCTCAGTGCTGTTACAAGCCCTCAGTGCTGTTACACGCCCTCAGTGCTGTTACAAGCCCTCAGTGCTGTTACAAGCCCTCAGTGCTGTTACAAACCCTCAGTGTTGTTACAAGCCCTCAGTGCTGACACAAGCCCTCAGTGCTGACACAAGCCCTCAGTGCTGACACAAGCCCTCAGTGCTGTTACAAGCCCTCATTGCTGTTACACGCCCTCATTGCTGTTACAAGCCCTCAGCGCTGTTACAAGCCCTCAGCGCTGTTACAAGCCCTCAGCGCTGACACAAGCCCTCAGCGCTGACACAAGCCCTCAGCGCTGACACAAGCCCTCAGCGCTGACACAAGCCCTCAGCGCTGTTACAAGCCCTCAGCGCTGTTACAAGTCCTCAGCGCTGTTACAAGTCCTCAGCGCTGTTACAAGTCCTCAGTGCTGACACAAGCCCTCAGCGCTGTTACAAGCCCTCAGCACTGACACAGGCCCTCAGCGCTGACACAGGCCCTCAGTGTTGTTACAAGCCCTCAGTGTTGTTACACGCCCTCAGTGCTGACACAAGCCCTCAGCGCTGGCACAGGCTCTCAGCGCTGTTACAAGCCCTCAGTGCTGTTACACTCCCTCAGCGCTGACACAAGCCCTCAGCGCTGACACAAGCCCTCATTGCTGACACAAGCCCTCATTGCTGTTACACGCCCTCATTGCTGTTACAAGCCCTCATTGCTGTTACACGCCCTCAGCGCTGTTACAAGCCCTCAGCGCTGTTACAAGCCCTCAGCGCTGTTACAAGCCCTCAGCGCTGACACAAGCCCTCAGCGCTGACACAAGCCCTCAGCGCTGTTACAAGCCCTCAGCGCTGTTACAAGCCCTCAGTGCTGTTACAAGCCCTCAGTGCTGTTACACGCCCTCAGTGCTGTTACAAGCCCTCAGTGCTGTTACAAGCCCTCAGCGCTGACACAAGCCCTCAGCGCTGTTACAAGCCCTCATTGCTGTTACACGCCCACATTGCTGTTACAAGCCCTCATTGCTGTTACACGCCCTCAGCGCTGTTACAAGCCCTCAGCGCTGTTACAAGCCCTCAGCACTGACACAAGCCCTCAGTGCTGTTACAAGTCCTCAGCGCTGTTACAAGTCCTCAGCGCTGTTACAAGTCCTCAGCGCTGTTACATGCCCTCAGCGCTGTTACAAGCCCGCAGTGCTGACACAAGCCCTCAGCGCTGTTACAAGCCCTCAGCGCTGACACAGGCCCTCAGCGCTGACACAGGCCCTCAGTGTTGTTACAAGCCATCAGTGTTGTTACAAGCCCTCAGAGCTGTTACACGCCCTCAGCCCTGACACAAGCCCTCAGCGCTGTTACAAGCCCTCATTGCTGTTACACGCCCACATTGCTGTTACAAGCCCTCATTGCTGTTACACGCCCTCAGCGCTGTTTCAAGCCCTCAGCGCTGTTACAAGCCCTCAGCGCTGTTACAAGTCCTCAGCGCTGTTACAAGACCTCAGCGCTGTTACATGCCCTCAGCGCTGTTACAAGCCCGCAGTGCTGACACAAGCCCTCAGAGCTGTTACACGCCCTCAGAGCTGTTACACGCCCTCAGTGCTGACACAAGCCCTCAGTGTTGTTACAAGCCCTCAGTGTTGTTACAAGCCCTCAGTGTTGTTACAAGCCCTCAGAGCTGTTACACGCCCTCAGTGCTGACACAGGCCCTCAGCGCTGACACAGGCCCTCAGTGTTGTTACAAGCCCTCAGTGCTGACACAAGCCCTCAGTGTTGTTACAAGCCCTCAGCGCTGTTACAAGCCCTCAGCGCTGTTACAAGCCCTCAGCGCTGTTACAAGCCCTCAGCTCTGACACAGGCCCTCAGCGCTGACACAGGCCCTCAGCGCTGACACAGGCCCTCAGTGCTGACACAAGCCCTCAGTGTTGTTACAAGCCCTCAGTGTTGTTACAAGCCCTCAGTGTTGTTACAAGCCCTCAGTGTTGTTTCAAGGCCTCAGCGCTGTTACAAGTCCTCAGTCCTGTCACAAGCCCTCAGCGCTGATACAGGCCCTCAGCGCTGACACAGGCCCTCAGTGTTGTTACAAGCCCTCAGTGTTGTTACAAGCCCTCAGCGCTGACACACGCCCTCAGTGCTGACACAAGCCCTCAGCGCTGACACAGGCCCTCAGCGCTGATACAAGCCCTCAGCGCTGATACAAGCCCTCAGTGCTGACACAAGCCCTCAGTGTTGTTACAAGCCCTCAGAGCTGTTACACGCCCTCAGTGTTGTTACAAGTCCTCAGCCCTGACACAAGCTCTCAGAGCTGTTACACGCCCTCAGCACTTTTATAAGCCCTCGCTGTTACAAGCCCTCAGCCCTGACACAAGCCCTCAGTGCTGTTCCAAGCCCTCAGTGCTGTTCCAAGCCCTCAGCCCTGACACAGGCCCTCAGCGCTGACACAGGCCCTCAGTGCTGACACAAGCCCTCAGCGCTGACACAGGCCCTCAGTGTTGTTACAAGTCCTCAGCGCTGTTACAAGTCCTCAGTGCTGACACAAGCCCACAGCGCTGTTACAAGCCCTCAGTGCTGACACAAGCCCTCAGTGCTGTTACAAGCCCTCAGTGCTGTTACAAGCCCTCAGTGCTGATACAAGCCCTCAGTGCTGTTACACGCCCTCATTGCTGTTACACGCCCTCATTGCTGTTACACGCCCTCATTGCTGTTACACGCCCTCATTGCTGTTACAAGCCCTCAGCGCTGTTACAAGCCCTCAGCGCTGTTACAAGCCCTCAGCGCTGACACAAGCCCTCAGCGCTGTTACAAGCCCTCAGCGCTGTTACAAGCCCTCAGCGCTGTTCCAAGTCCTCAGCGCTGTTCCAAGCCCTCAGCGCTGTTACAAGTCCTCAGCGCTGTTACAGGTCCTCAGCGCTGTTACAAGTCCTCAGTGCTGACACAAGCCCACAGCGCTGTTACAAGCCCTCAGCACTGACACAGGCCCTCAGCGCTGACACAGGCCCTCAGTGTTGTTACAAGCCCTCAGTGTTGTTACACGCCCTCAGTGCTGACACAAGCCCTCAGCGCTGACACAGGCTCTCAGTGCTGTTACACGCCCTCAGTGCTGTTACACGCCCTCAGTGCTGTTACAAGCCCTCAGCGCTGACACAAGCCCTCAGCGCTGTTACAAGCCCTCATTGCTGTTACACGCCCACATTGCTGTTACAAGCCCTCATTGCTGTTACACGCCCTCAGCGCTGTTACAAGCCCTCAGCGCTGTTACAAGCCCTCAGCACTGACACAAGCCCTCAGTGCTGTTACAAGTCCTCAGCGCTGTTACAAGTCCTCAGCGCTGTTACAAGTCCTCAGCGCTGTTACATGCCCTCAGCGCTGTTACAAGCCCGCAGTGCTGACACAAGCCCTCAGCGCTGTTACAAGCCCTCAGCGCTGACACAGGCCCTCAGCGCTGACACAGGCCCTCAGCGCTGACACAGGCCCTCAGTGTTGTTACAAGCCCTCAGTGTTGTTACAAGCCCTCAGAGCTGTTACACGCCCTCAGCCCTGACACAAGCCCTCAGCGCTGTTACAAGCCCTCATTGCTGTTACACGCCCTCATTGCTGTTACAAGCCCTCATTGCTGTTACACGCCCTCAGCGCTGTTACAAGCCCTCAGCGCTGTTACAAGTCCTCAGCGCTGTTACAAGTCCTCAGCGCTGTTACAAGTCCTCAGCGCTGTTACATGCCCTCAGCGCTGTTACAAGCCCGCAGTGCTGACACAAGCCCTCAGAGCTGTTACACGCCCTCAGAGCTGTTACACGCCCTCAGTGCTGACACAAGCCCTCAGTGTTGTTACAAGCCCTCAGTGTTGTTACAAGCCCTCAGTGTTGTTACAAGCCCTCAGAGCTGTTACACGCCCTCAGTGCTGACACAGGCCCTCAGCGCTGACACAGGCCCTCAGTGCTGTTACAAGCCCTCAGTGCTGACACAAGCCCTCAGTGTTGTTACAAGCCCTCAGCGCTGTTACAAGCCCTCAGCGCTGTTACAAGCCCTCAGCGCTGTTACAAGCCCTCAGCTCTGACACAGGCCCTCAGCGCTGACACAGGCCCTCAGCGCTGACACAGGCCCTCAGTGCTGACACAAGCCCTCAGTGTTGTTACAAGCCCTCAGTGTTGTTACAAGCCCTCAGTGTTGTTACAAGCCCTCAGTGTTGTTTCAAGGCCTCAGCGCTGTTACAAGCCCTCAGTCCTGTCACAAGCCCTCAGCGCTGATACAGGCCCTCAGCGCTGACACAGGCCCTCAGTGTTGTTACAAGCCCTCAGTGTTGTTACAAGCCCTCAGCGCTGACACACGCCCTCAGTGCTGACACAAGCCCTCAGCGCTGACACAGGCCCTCAGCGCTGATACAAGCCCTCAGCGCTGATACAAGCCCTCAGTGCTGACACAAGCCCTCAGTGTTGTTACAAGCCCTCAGAGCTGTTACACGCCCTCAGTGTTGTTACAAGTCCTCAGCCCTGACACAAGCTCTCAGAGCTGTTACACGCCCTCAGCACTTTTATAAGCCCTCGCTGTTACAAGCCCTCAGCCCTGACACAAGCCCTCAGTGCTGTTCCAAGCCCTCAGTGCTGTTCCAAGCCCTCAGCCCTGACACAGGCCCTCAGCGCTGACACAGGCCCTCAGTGCTGACACAAGCCCTCAGCGCTGACACAGGCCCTCAGTGTTGTTACAAGTCCTCAGCGCTGTTACAAGTCCTCAGTGCTGACACAAGCCCACAGCGCTGTTACAAGCCCTCAGTGCTGACACAAGCCCTCAGTGCTGTTACAAGCCCTCAGTGCTGTTACAAGCCCTCAGTGCTGATACAAGCCCTCAGTGCTGTTACACGCCCTCATTGCTGTTACACGCCCTCATTGCTGTTACAAGCCCTCATTGCTGTTACAAGCCCTCAGCGCTGTTACAAGCCCTCAGCGCTGTTACAAGCCCTCAGCGCTGACACAAGCCCTCAGCGCTGTTACAAGCCCTCAGCGCTGTTACAAGCCCTCAGCGCTGTTCCAAGTCCTCAGCGCTGTTCCAAGCCCTCAGCGCTGTTCCAAGCCCTCAGCGCTGTTACAAGTCCTCAGCGCTGTTACAAGTCCTCAGTGCTGACACAAGCCCACAGCGCTGTTACAAGCCCTCAGCACTGACACAGGCCCTCAGCGCTGACACAGGCCCTCAGTGTTGTTACAAGCCCTCAGTGTTGTTACACGCCCTCAGTGCTGACACAAGCCCTCAGCGCTGACACAGGCCCTCAGTGCTGTTACAAGCCCTCATTGCTGTTACAAGCCCTCAGTGCTGTTACACGCCCTCAGCGCTGACACAAGCCCTCAGCGCTGACACAAGCCCTCAGCGCTGTTACACGCCCACATTGCTGTTACAAGCCCTCAGTGCTGTTACACGCCCTCAGCGCTGACACAAGCCCTCAGCGCTGACACAAGCCCTCAGCGCTGACACAAGCCCTCATTGCTGTTACACGCCCTCATTGCTGTTACAAGCCCTCATTGCTGTTACACGCCCTCAGCGCTGTTTCAAGCCCTCAGCGCTGTTACAAGCCCTCAGCGCTGTTACAAGTCCTCAGCGCTGTTACAAGCCCTCAGCGCTGTTACAAGCCCTCAGCGCTGTTACAAGCCCTCAGCGCTGACACAAGCCCTCAGCGCTGTTACAAGCCCTCAGCGCTGTTACAAGCCCTCAGCGCTGTTCCAAGTCCTCAGCGCTGTTCCAAGCCCTCAGCGCTGTTACAAGTCCTCAGCGCTGTTACAGGTCCTCAGCGCTGTTACAAGTCCTCAGTGCTGACACAAGCCCACAGCGCTGTTACAAGCCCTCAGCACTGACACAGGCCCTCAGCGCTGACACAGGCCCTCAGTGTTGTTACAAGCCCTCAGTGTTGTTACACGCCCTCAGTGCTGACACAAGCCCTCAGCGCTGACACAGGCTCTCAGTGCTGTTACACGCCCACATTGCTGTTACACGCCCTCAGTGCTGTTACACGCCCTCAGCGCTGACACAAGCCCTCAGCGCTGACACAAGCCCTCAGCGCTGTTACACGCCCACATTGCTGTTACACGCCCTCAGTGCTGTTACACGCCCTCAGCGCTGACACAAGCCCTCAGCGCTGACACAAGCCCTCAGCGCTGACACAAGCCCTCATTGCTGTTACACGCCCTCATTGCTGTTACAAGCCCTCATTGCTGTTACACGCCCTCAGCGCTGTTTCAAGCCCTCAGCGCTGTTACAAGCCCTCAGCGCTGTTACAAGTCCTCAGCGCTGTTACAAGTCCTCAGCGCTGTTACATGCCCTCAGCGCTGTTACAAGCCCTCAGTGCTGACACAAGCCCTCAGCGCTGTTACAAGCCCTCAGCGCTGACACAGGCCCTCAGCACTGACACAGGCCCTCAGCGCTGACACAGGCCCTCAGTGTTGTTACAAGCCCTCAGTGTTGTTACAAGCCCTCAGAGCTGTTACACGCCCTCAGCCCTGACACAAGCCCTCAGCCCTGACACAAGCCCTCAGCGCTGTTCCAAGCCCTCAGCGCTGTTCCAAGCCCTCAGCGCTGTTCCAAGCCCTCAGCGCTGTTCCAAGCCCTCAGCGCTGTTCCAAGCCCTCAGTGCTGTTCCAAGCCCTCAGTGCTGTTCCAAGCCCTCAGTGCTGTTCCAAGCCCTCAGTGCTGTTACAAGCCCTCAGAGCTGTTACACGCCCTCAGTGCTGACACAAGCCCTCAGTGCTGACACAAGCCCTCAGTGTTGTTACAAGCCCTCAGTGTTGTTACAAGCCCTCAGAGCTGTTACACGCCCTCAGTGCTGACACAAGCCCTCAGTGTTGTTACAAGCCCTCAGTGTTGTTACAAGCCCTCAGAGCTGTTACACGCCCTCAGTGCTGACACAAGCCCTCAGCGCTGACACAGGCCCTCAGTGCTGACACAAGCCCTCAGTGTTGTTACAAGCCCTCAGCGCTGTTACAAGTCCTCAGCGCTGTTACAAGTCCTCAGCGCTGTTACAAGTCCTCAGCGCTGTTACAAGTCCTCAGTGCTGTTACATGCCCTCAGCGCTGTTACAAGCCCGCAGTGCTGACACAGGCCCTCAGCGCTGTTACAAGCCCTCAGCGCTGACACAAGCCCTCAGTGTTGTTACAAGCCCTCAGTGTTGTTACAAGCCCTCAGAGCTGTTACACGCCCTCAGTGCTGACACAAGCCCTCAGCGCTGACACAGGCCCTCAGTGCTGACACAAGCCCTCAGTGCTGACACAAGCCCTCAGTGTTGTTACAAGCCCTCAGCGCTGTTACAAGCCCTCAGCGCTGTTACAAGCCCTCAGCGCTGTTACAAGTCCTCAGCGCTGTTACAAGCCCTCAGTGCTGTTACAAGCCCTCAGTGCTGACACAAGCCCTCAGTGCTGACACAAGCCCTCAGTGTTGTTACAAGCCCTCAGAGCTGTTACACGCCCTCAGTGCTGACACAAGCCCTCAGCGCTGACACAGGCCCTCAGTGCTGACACAAGCCCTCAGTGCTGACACAAGCCCTCAGTGTTGTTACAAGTCCTCAGCGCTGTTACAAGTCCTCAGCGCTGTTACATGCCCTCAGCGCTGTTACAAGCCCTCAGTGCTGACACAAGCCCTCAGCGCTGTTACAAGCCCTCAGCGCTGTTACAAGCCCTCAGCGCTGACACAGGCCCTCAGCGCTGACACAGGCCCTCAGTGTTGTTACAAGCCCTCAGTGTTGTTACAAGCCCTCAGTGTTGTTACAAGCCCTCAGAGCTGTTACACGCCCTCAGCCCTGACACAAGCCCTCAGCCCTGACACAAGCCCTCAGTGTTGTTACAAGCCCTCAGAGGCTGACACACGCCCTCAGTGCTGTCACAAGCCCTCAGTGCTGACACAAGCCCTCAGCGCTGATACAAGCCCTCAGCGCTGATACAAGCCCTCAGTGCTGACACAAGCCCTCAGTGTTGTTACAAGCCCTCAGAGCTGTTACACGCCCTCACTGCTGTTACAAGCCCTCAGCCCTGACACAAGCCCTCAGTGCTGTTCCAAGCCCTCAGCCCTGACACAGGCCCTCAGCGCTGACACAGGCCCTCAGTGCTGACACAAGCCCTCAGCGCTGACACAGGCCCTCAGCGCTGACACAGGCCCTCAGCGCTGACACAGGCCCTCAGCGCTGACACAGGCCCTCAGTGTTGTTACAAGTCCTCAGCGCTGTTACAAGTCCTCAGCGCTGTTACAAGTCCTCAGTGCTGACACAAGCCCACAGCGCTGTTACAAGCCCTCAGTGCTGACACAAGCCCTCAGTGCTGTTACAAGCCCTCAGTGCTGTTACAAGCCCTCAGTGCTGATACAAGCCCTCAGTGCTGTTACACGCCCTCAGTGCTGTTACACGCCCTCATTGCTGTTACACGCCCTCATTGCTGTTACAAGCCCTCAGCGCTGTTACAAGCCCTCAGCGCTGACACAAGCCCTCAGCGCTGTTCCAAGCCCTCAGCGCTGTTCCAAGCCCTCAGCGCTGTTCCAAGCCCTCAGCGCTGTTCCAAGCCCTCAGCGCTGTTCCAAGCCCTCAGTGCTGTTCCAAGCCCTCAGTGCTGTTCCAAGCCCTCAGCGCTGTTACAAGCCCTCAGCGCTGTTACAAGCCCTCAGCGCTGACACAAGCCCTCAGCGCTGTTACAAGTCCTCAGCGCTGACACAAGCCCTCAGCGCTGTTACAAGCCCTCAGCGCTGTTACAAGCCCTCAGTGCTGTTACACGCCCACATTGTTGTTACACGCCCTCAGTGCTGTTACACGCCCTCAGTGCTGTTACAAGCCCTCAGCGCTGACACAAGCCCTCAGCGCTGACACAAGCCCTCAGCGCTGTTACAAGCCCTCATTGCTGTTACACGCCCACATTGCTGTTACAAGCCCTCATTGCTGTTACACGCCCTCAGCGCTGTTACAAGCCCTCAGCGCTGTTACAAGCCCTCAGCGCTGACACAAGCCCTCAGCGCTGTTACAAGTCCTCAGCGCTGTTACATGCCCTCAGCGCTGTTACATGCCCTCAGCGCTGTTACAAGCCCGCAGTGCTGACACAAGCCCTCAGCGCTGTTACAAGCCCTCAGCGCTGACACAGGCCCTCAGCGCTGACACAGGCCCTCAGCGCTGACACAGGCCCTCAGTGTTGTTACAAGCCCTCAGTGTTGTTACAAGCCCTCAGAGCTGTTACACGCCCTCAGCCCTGACACAAGCCCTCAGCGCTGTTACAAGCCCTCATTGCTGTTACACGCCCACATTGCTGTTACAAGCCCTCATTGCTGTTACACGCCCTCAGCGCTGTTTCAAGCCCTCAGCGCTGTTACAAGCCCTCAGCGCTGACACAAGCCCTCAGCGCTGACACAAGCCCTCAGCGCTGACACAAGCCCTCAGCGCTGACACAAGCCCTCAGCGCTGACACAAGCCCTCAGCGCTGACACAAGCCCTCAGCGCTGACACAAGCCCTCAGAGCTGTTACAAGTCCTCAGCGCTGTTACAAGTCCTCAGCGCTGTTACATGCCCTCAGCGCTGTTACAAGCCCTCAGTGCTGACACAAGCCCTCAGAGCTGTTACACGCCCTCAGAGCTGTTACACGCCCTCAGTGCTGACACAAGCCCTCAGTGTTGTTACAAGCCCTCAGTGTTGTTACAAGCCCTCAGAGCTGTTACACGCCCTCAGTGTTGTTACAAGCCCTCAGTGCTGACACAAGCCCTCAGTGCTGACACAAGCCCTCAGTGTTGTTACAAGCCCTCAGCGCTGTTACAAGCCCTCAGCGCTGTTACAAGCCCTCAGCTCTGACACAGGCCCTCAGCGCTGACACAGGCCCTCAGCGCTGACACAGGCCCTCAGTGCTGACACAAGCCCTCAGTGTTGTTACAAGCCCTCAGTGTTGTTACAAGCCCTCAGTGCTGACACAAGCCCTCAGCGCTGACACAGGCCCTCAGTGTTGTTACAAGCCCTCAGTGCTGACACAAGCCCTCAGTGTTGTTACAAGCCCTCAGCGCTGTTACAAGCCCTCAGCGCTGTTACAAGCCCTCAGCGCTGTTACAAGCCCTCAGCTCTGACACAGGCCCTCAGCGCTGACACAGGCCCTCAGCGCTGACACAGGCCCTCAGTGCTGACACAAGCCCTCAGTGTTGTTACAAGCCCTCAGTGTTGTTACAAGCCCTCAGTGCTGACACAAGCCCTCAGTGCTGACACAAGCCCTCAGTGCTGACACAAGCCCTCAGTGCTGATACATGCCCTCAGTGTTGTTACACGCCCTCAGTGCTGTTACAAGCCCTCAGTGCTGTTACAAGCCCTCAATGTTGTTACAAGCCCTCAGTGCTGACACAAGCCCTCAGCGTTGTTACATGCCCTCAGCGCTGTTACAAGCTCTGTGTTGTTACAAGCTCTCAGTGTTATTACAAGCCCTCAGTGCTGTTACAAGCCCTCAGTGCTGTTACAAGCCCTCAGTGCTGTTACACGCCCTCAGTGCTGTTACAAACCCTCAGTGTTGTTACAAGCCCTCAGTGCTGACACAAGCCCTCAGTGCTGACACAAGCCCTCAGTGCTGACACAAGCCCTCAGTGCTGTTACAAGCCCTCAGTGCTGATACAAGCCCTCAGTGTTGTTACACGCCCTCAGTGCTGTTACATGCCCTCATTGCTGTTACAAGCCCTCAGTGCTGTTACAAGCCCTCAGTGCTGTTACAAGTCCTCAGCGCTGACACAGGCCCGCAGCGCTGACACAAGCCCTCAGCGCTGTTACAAGCCCTCAGCGCTGACACAAGCCCTCAGTGCTGACACAAGCCCTCAGTGCTGTTACAAGCCCTCAGTGCTGATACAAGCCCTCAGTGTTGTTACACGACCTCAGTGCTGTTACACGCCCTCAGCACTGTTACACGCCCTCATTGCTGTTACACGCCCTCATTGCTGTTACAAGCCCTCAGCGCTGTTACAAGCCCTCAGCGCTGTTACAAGCCCTCAGCGCTGTTACAAGTCCTCAGTGCTGACACAAGCCCACAGCGCTGTTACAAGCCCTCAGCACTGACACAGGCCCTCAGCGCTGACACAGGCCCTCAGTGTTGTTACAAGCCCTCAGTGTTGTTACACGCCCTCAGCGCTGACACAAGCCCTCAGCGCTGACACAAGCCCTCATTGCTGTTACAAGCCCTCATTGCTGTTACACGCCCACATTGCTGTTACAAGCCCTCATTGCTGTTACACGCCCTCAGCGCTGTTTCAAGCCCTCAGCGCTGTTACAAGCCCTCAGCGCTGACACAAGCCCTCAGCGCTGACACAAGCCCTCAGCGCTGTTACAAGTCCTCAGCGCTGTTACAAGTCCTCAGCGCTGTTACATGCCCTCAGCGCTGTTACAAGCCCGCAGTGCTGACACAAGCCCGCAGAGCTGTTACACGCCCTCAGAGCTGTTACACGCCCTCAGTGCTGACACAAGCCCTCAGTGTTGTTACAAGCCCTCAGTGTTGTTACAAGCCCTCAGTGTTGTTACAAGCCCTCAGAGCTGTTACACGCCCTCAGTGCTGACACAGGCCCTCAGCGCTGACACAGGCCCTCAGTGTTGTTACAAGCCCTCAGTGCTGACACAAGCCCTCAGTGTTGTTACAAGCCCTCAGCGCTGTTACAAGCCCTCAGCGCTGTTACAAGCCCTCAGCTCTGACACAGGCCCTCAGCGCTGACACAGGCCCTCAGCGCTGACACAGGCCCTCAGTGCTGACACAAGCCCTCAGTGTTGTTACAAGCCCTCAGTGTTGTTACAAGCCCTCAGTGCTGACACAAGCCCTCAGTGCTGACACAAGCCCTCAGTGCTGACACAAGCCCTCAGTGCTGACACAAGCCCTCAGTGCTGATACAAGCCCTCAGTGTTGTTACACGCCCTCAGTGCTGTTACAAGCCCTCAGTGCTGTTACAAGCCCTCAATGTTGTTACAAGCCCTCAGTGCTGACACAAGCCCTCAGCGTTGTTACATGCCCTCAGCGCTGTTACAAGCTCTGTGTTGTTACAAGCTCTCAGTGTTATTACAAGCCCTCAGTGCTGTTACAAGCCCTCAGTGCTGTTACACGCCCTCAGTGCTGTTACAAGCCCTCAGTGCTGTTACAAGCCCTCAGTGCTGTTACAAACCCTCAGTGTTGTTACAAGCCCTCAGTGCTGACACAAGCCCTCAGTGCTGACACAAGCCCTCAGTGCTGACACAAGCCCTCAGTGCTGTTACAAGCCCTCAGTGTTGTTACAAGCCCTCAGTGCTGTTACATGCCCTCATTGCTGTTACAAGCCCTCAGTGCTGTTACAAGCCCTCAGTGCTGTTACAAGCCCTCAGTGCTGTTACAAGTCCTCAGCGCTGTTACAAGTCCTCAGCGCTGACACAAGCCCTCAGCACTGTTACAAGCCCTCAGCGCTGACACAGGCCCGCAGCGCTGACACAAGCCCTCAGCGCTGTTACAAGCCCTCAGCGCTGACACAAGCCCTCAGTGCTGACACAAGCCCTCAGTGCTGTTACAAGCCCTCAGTACTGATACAAGCCCTCAGTGTTGTTACACGACCTCAGTGCTGTTACACGCCCTCAGCACTGTTACACGCCCTCATTGCTGTTACACGCCCTCATTGCTGTTACAAGCCCTCAGCGCTGTTACAAGCCCTCAGCGCTGACACAAGCCCTCAGCGCTGACACAAGCCCTCAGCGCTGACACAAGCCCTCAGCGCTGTTACAAGCCCTCAGCCCTGTTACAAGTCCTCAGCGCTGTTACAAGTCCTCAGCGCTGTTACAAGTCCTCAGTGCTGACACAAGCCCACAGCGCTGTTACAAGCCCTCAGCACTGACACAGGCCCTCAGCGCTGACACAGGCCCTCAGTGTTGTTACACGCCCTCAGTGCTGACACAAGCCCTCAGCGCTGGCACAGGCTCTCAGCGCTGTTACATGCCCTCAGTGCTGTTACACTCCCTCAGCGCTGACACAAGCCCTCAGCGCTGACACAAGCCCTCATTGCTGTTACAAGCCCTCATTGCTGTTACACGCCCACATTGCTGTTACAAGCCCTCATTGCTGTTACACGCCCTCAGCGCTGTTACAAGCCCTCAGTGCAGTTACAAGCCCTCAGTGCTGTTACAAGGCCTCAGCGCTGTTACAAGGCCTCAGCGCTGTTACAAGGCCTCAGTGCTGTTACAAGCCCTCAGTGCTGTTACAAGCCCTCAGTGCTGTTACAAGCCCTCAGTGCTGACACAAGCCCTCAGTGCTGACACAAGCCCTCAGTGCTGACACAAGCCCTCAGCGCTGTTACAAGGCCTCAGTGCTGTTACAAGGCCTCAGTGCTGTTACAAGGCCTCAGTGCTGTTACAAGGCCTCAGTGCTGTTACAAGCACTCAGTGTTGTTACATGCCCTCAGTGCTGTTACACGCCCTCATTGCTGTTACAAGCCCTCAGTGCTGTTACAAGCTCTGTGTTGTTACAAGCCCTCAGTGTTGTTACATGCCCTCAGTGCTGTTACACGCCCTCATTGCTGTTACAAGCCCTCAGTGCTGACACAAGCCCTCAGCGCTGTTACATGCCCTCAGTGCTGTTACAAGCTCTGTGTTGTTACAAACCCTCAGTGCTGTTACAAGCCCTCAGTGCTGACACAAGCCCTCAGTGCTGACACAAGCCCTCAGTGCTGACACAAGCCCTCAATGTTGTTACAAGCCCTCAGTGCTGTTACAAGCCCTTAGTGCTGTTACAAGCCCTCAGTGCTGTTACAAGCCCTCAATGTTGTTACAAGTCCTCAGTGCTGACACAAGCCCTCAGCGTTGTTACATGCCCTCAGCGCTGTTACAAGCTCTGTGTTGTTACAAGCTCTCAGTGTTATTACAAGCCCTCAGTGCTGACACGAGCCCTCAGTGCTGTTACAAGCCCTCAGTGCTGTTACAAGCCCTCAGTGCTGTTACAAACCCTCAGTGTTGTTACATGCCCTCAGTGCTGACACAAGCCCTCAGTGCTGACACAAGCCCTCAGTGCTGTTACAAGCCCTCAGTGCTGTTACAAGCCCTCAATGTTGTTACAAGCCCTCAGTGCTGACACAAGCCCTCAGCGTTGTTACATGCCCTCAGCGCTGTTACAAGCTCTGTGTTGTTACAAGCTCTCAGTGTTATTACAAGCCCTCAGTGCTGACACAAGCCCTCAGTGCTGTTACAAGCCCTCAGTGCTGATACAAGCCCTCAGTGCTGTTACAAGCCCTCAGTGCTGTTATAAGCCCTCAGTGTTGTTACAAGCCCTCAGTGCTGACACAAGCCCTCAGTGCTGACACAAGCCCTCAGTGCTGACACAAGCCCTCAGTGTTGTTACACGCCCTCAGTGCTGTTACAAGCCCTCAGTGCTGTTACAAGCCCTCAGTGCTGTTACAAGCCCTCAGTGCTGACACAAGCCCTCAGCGTTGTTACATGCCCTCAGCGCTGTTACAAGCTCTGTGTTGTTACAAGCTCTCAGTGTTATTACAAGCCCTCAGTGCTGTTACAAGCCCTCAGTGCTGTTACAAGCCCTCAGTGCTGTTACAAACCCTCAGTGTTGTTACAAGCCCTCAGTGCTGACACAAGCCCTCAGTGCTGACACAAGCCCTCAGTGCTGACACAAGCCCTCAGTGCTGTTACAAGCCCTCAGTGCTGATACAAGCCCTCAGTGTTGTTACACGCCCTCAGTGCTGTTACATGCCCTCATTGCTGTTACAAGCCCTCAGTGCTGTTACAAGCCCTCAGTGCTGTTACAAGTCCTCAGCGCTGTTACAAGTCCTCAGCGCTGACACAAGCCCACAGCACTGTTACAAGCCCTCAGCGCTGACACAGGCCCGCAGCGCTGACACAAGCCCTCAGCGCTGTTACAAGCCCTCAGCGCTGACACAAGCCCTCAGTGCTGACACAAGCCCTCAGTGCTGTTACAAGCCCTCAGTGCTGATACAAGCCCTCAGTGTTGTTACACGCCCTCAGTGCTGTTACACGCCCTCAGCACTGTTACACGCCCTCATTGCTGTTACACGCCCTCATTGCTGTTACAAGCCCTCAGCGCTGTTACAAGCCCTCAGCGCTGACACAAGCCCTCAGCGCTGACACAAGCCCTCAGCGCTGTTACAAGCCCTCAGCGCTGTTACAAGTCCTCAGCGCTGTTACAAGTCCTCAGCGCTGTTACAAGTCCTCAGTGCTGACACAAGCCCACAGCGCTGTTACAAGCCCTCAGCACTGACACAGGCCCTCAGCGCTGACACAGGCCCTCAGTGTTGTTACAAGCCCTCAGTGTTGTTACACGCCCTCAGTGCTGACACAAGCCCTCAGCGCTGGCACAGGCTCTCAGCGCTGTTACATGCCCTCAGTGCTGTTACACTCCCTCAGCGCTGACACAAGCCCTAAGCGCTGTTACAAGCCCTCAGTGCTGTTACACGTCCACATTGCTGTTACACGCCCTCAGTGCTGTTACACGCCCTCAGCGCTGACACAAGCCCTCAGCGCTGACACAAGCCCTCATTGCTGTTACACGCCCTCATTGCTGTTACAAGCCCTCATTGCTGTTACAAGCCCTCATTGCTGTTACACGCCCTCAGCGCTGTTACAAGCCCTCAGCGCTGTTACAAGCCCTCAGCGCTGTTACAAGCCCTCAGCGCTGACACAAGCCCTCAGCGCTGTTACAAGCCCTCAGCGCTGACACAAGCCCTCAGCGCTGTTACAAGCCCTCAGCGCTGTTACAAGCCCTCAGTGCTGTTACACGCCCACATTGTTGTTACACGCCCTCAGTGCTGTTACACGCCCTCAGTGCTGTTACAAGCCCTCAGCGCTGACACAAGCCCTCAGCGCTGACACAAGCCCTCAGCGCTGTTACAAGCCCTCATTGCTGTTACACGCCCACATTGCTGTTACAAGCCCTCATTGCTGTTACACGCCCTCAGCGCTGTTACAAGCCCTCAGCGCTGTTACAAGCCCTCAGCGCTGACACAAGCCCTCAGCGCTGTTACAAGTCCTCAGCGCTGTTACAAGTCCTCAGCGCTGTTACAAGTCCTCAGCGCTGTTACATGCCCTCAGCGCTGTTACAAGCCCGCAGTGCTGACACAAGCCCTCAGCGCTGTTACAAGCCCTCAGCGCTGACACAGGCCCTCAGCGCTGACACAGGCCCTCAGCGCTGACACAGGCCCTCAGTGTTGTTACAAGCCCTCAGTGTTGTTACAAGCCCTCAGAGCTGTTACACGCCCTCAGCCCTGACACAAGCCCTCAGCGCTGTTACAAGCCCTCATTGCTGTTACACGCCCACATTGCTGTTACAAGCCCTCATTGCTGTTACACGCCCTCAGCGCTGTTTCAAGCCCTCAGCGCTGTTACAAGCCCTCAGCGCTGACACAAGCCCTCAGCGCTGACACAAGCCCTCAGCGCTGACACAAGCCCTCAGCGCTGTTACAAGTCCTCAGCGCTGTTACAAGTCCTCAGCGCTGTTACATGCCCTCAGCACTGTTACAAGCCCGCAGTGCTGACACAAGCCCTCAGAGCTGTTACACGCCCTCAGAGCTGTTACACGCCCTCAGTGCTGACACAAGCCCTCAGTGTTGTTACAAGCCCTCAGTGTTGTTACAAGCCCTCAGAGCTGTTACACGCCCTCAGTGCTGACACAGGCCCTCAGCGCTGACACAGGCCCTCAGTGTTGTTACAAGCCCTCAGTGCTGACACAAGCCCTCAGTGTTGTTACAAGCCCTCAGCGCTGTTACAAGCCCTCAGCGCTGTTACAAGCCCTCAGCTCTGACACAGGCCCTCAGCTCTGACACAGGCCCTCAGCGCTGACACAGGCCCTCAGCGCTGACACAGGCCCTCAGTGCTGACACAAGCCCTCAGTGTTGTTACAAGCCCTCAGTGTTGTTACAAGCCCTCAGTGCTGACACAAGCCCTCAGCGCTGACACAGGCCCTCAGTGTTGTTACAAGCCCTCAGTGCTGACACAAGCCCTCAGTGTTGTTACAAGCCCTCAGCGCTGTTACAAGCCCTCAGCGCTGTTACAAGCCCTCAGCGCTGTTACAAGCCCTCAGCTCTGACACAGGCCCTCAGCGCTGACACAGGCCCTCAGCGCTGACACAGGCCCTCAGTGCTGACACAAGCCCTCAGTGTTGTTACAAGCCCTCAGCGCTGTTACAAGCCCTCAGCGCTGTTACAAGCCCTCAGCGCTGTTACAAGCCCTCAGCTCTGACACAGGCCCTCAGCGCTGACACAGGCCCTCAGTGTTGTTACAAGCCCTCAGTGCTGACACAAGCCCTCAGTGCTGACACAAGCCCTCAGTGTTGTTACAAGCCCTCAGCGCTGTTACAAGCCCTCAGCGCTGTTACAAGCCCTCAGCGCTGTTACAAGCCCTCAGCTCTGACACAGGCCCTCAGCGCTGACACAGGCCCTCAGCGCTGACACAGGCCCTCAGTGCTGACACAAGCCCTCAGTGTTGTTACAAGCCCTCAGTGTTGTTACAAGCCCTCAGTGCTGACACAAGCCCTCAGTGCTGACACAAGCCCTCAGTGCTGACACAAGCCCTCAGTGCTGATACATGCCCTCAGTGTTGTTACACGCCCTCAGTGCTGTTACAAGCCCTCAGTGCTGTTACAAGCCCTCAGTGCTGTTACAAGCCCTCAGTGCTGACACAAGCCCTCAGCGTTGTTACATGCCCTCAGCGCTGTTACAAGCTCTGTGTTGTTACAAGCTCTCAGTGTTATTACAAGCCCTCAGTGCTGTTACAAGCCCTCAGTGCTGTTACAAGCCCTCAGTGCTGTTACACGCCCTCAGTGCTGTTACAAACCCTCAGTGTTGTTACAAGCCCTCAGTGCTGACACAAGCCCTCAGTGCTGACACAAGCCCTCAGTGCTGACACAAGCCCTCAGTGCTGTTACAAGCCCTCAGTGCTGATACAAGCCCTCAGTGTTGTTACACGCCCTCAGTGCTGTTACATGCCCTCATTGCTGTTACAAGCCCTCAGTGCTGTTACAAGCCCTCAGTGCTGTTACAAGTCCTCAGCGCTGACACAGGCCCGCAGCGCTGACACAAGCCCTCAGCGCTGTTACAAGCCCTCAGCGCTGACACAAGCCCTCCGTGCTGACACAAGCCCTCAGTGCTGTTACAAGCCCTCAGTGCTGATACAAGCCCTCAGTGTTGTTACACAACCTCAGTGCTGTTACACGCCCTCAGCACTGTTACACGCCCTCATTGCTGTTACACGCCCTCATTGCTGTTACAAGCCCTCAGCGCTGTTACAAGCCCTCAGCGCTGTTACAAGCCCTCAGCGCTGTTACAAGTCCTCAGTGCTGACACAAGCCCACAGCGCTGTTACAAGCCCTCAGCACTGACACAGGCCCTCAGCGCTGACACAGGCCCTCAGTGTTGTTACAAGCCCTCAGTGTTGTTACACGCCCTCAGCGCTGACACAAGCCCTCAGCGCTGACACAAGCCCTCATTGCTGTTACAAGCCCTCATTGCTGTTACACGCCCACATTGCTGTTACAAGCCCTCATTGCTGTTACACGCCCTCAGCGCTGTTTCAAGCCCTCAGCGCTGTTACAAGCCCTCAGCGCTGACACAAGCCCTCAGCGCTGACACAAGCCCTCAGCGCTGACACAAGCCCTCAGCGCTGTTACAAGTCCTCAGCGCTGTTACAAGTCCTCAGCGCTGTTACAAGTCCTCAGCGCTGTTACATGCCCTCAGCGCTGTTACAAGCCCGCAGTGCTGACACAAGCCCTCAGAGCTGTTACACGCCCTCAGAGCTGTTACACGCCCTCAGTGCTGACACAAGCCCTCAGTGTTGTTACAAGCCCTCAGTGTTGTTACAAGCCCTCAGTGTTGTTACAAGCCCTCAGAGCTGTTACACGCCCTCAGTGCTGACACAGGCCCTCAGCGCTGACACAGGCCCTCAGTGTTGTTACAAGCCCTCAGTGCTGACACAAGCCCTCAGTGTTGTTACAAGCCCTCAGCGCTGTTACAAGCCCTCAGCGCTGTTACAAGCCCTCAGCTCTGACACAGGCCCTCAGCGCTGACACAGGCCCTCAGCGCTGACACAGGCCCTCAGCGCTGACACAGGCCCTCAGTGCTGACACAAGCCCTCAGTGTTGTTACAAGCCCTCAGTGTTGTTACAAGCCCTCAGTGCTGACACAAGCCCTCAGTGCTGACACAAGCCCTCAGTGCTGACACAAGCCCTCAGTGCTGATACAAGCCCTCAGTGTTGTTACACGCCCTCAGTGCTGTTACAAGCCCTCAGTGCTGTTACAAGCCCTCAGTGCTGTTACAAGCCCTCAATGTTGTTACAAGCCCTCAGTGCTGACACAAGCCCTCAGCGTTGTTACATGCCCTCAGCGCTGTTACAAGCTCTGTGTTGTTACAAGCTCTCAGTGTTATTACAAGCCCTCAGTGCTGTTACAAGCCCTCAGTGCTGTTACACGCCCTCAGTGCTGTTACAAGCCCTCAGTGCTGTTACAAGCCCTCAGTGCTGTTACAAACCCTCAGTGTTGTTACAAGCCCTCAGTGCTGACACAAGCCCTCAGTGCTGACACAAGCCCTCAGTGCTGACACAAGCCCTCAGTGCTGTTACAAGCCCTCATTGCTGTTACACGCCCTCATTGCTGTTACAAGCCCTCAGCGCTGTTACAAGCCCTCAGCGCTGACACAAGCCCTCAGCGCTGACACAAGCCCTCAGCGCTGACACAAGCCCTCAGCGCTGTTACAAGCCCTCAGCGCTGTTACAAGTCCTCAGCGCTGTTACAAGTCCTCAGCGCTGTTACAAGTCCTCAGTGCTGACACAAGCCCACAGCGCTGTTACAAGCCCTCAGCACTGACACAGGCCCTCAGCGCTGACACAGGCCCTCAGTGTTGTTACAAGCCCTCAGTGTTGTTACACGCCCTCAGTGCTGACACAAGCCCTCAGCGCTGGCACAGGCTCTCAGCGCTGTTACATGCCCTCAGTGCTGTTACACTCCCTCAGCGCTGACACAAGCCCTCAGCGCTGACACAAGCCCTCATTGCTGTTACAAGCCCTCATTGCTGTTACACGCCCACATTGCTGTTACAAGCCCTCATTGCTGTTACACGCCCTCAGCGCTGTTACAAGCCCTCAGCGCTGTTACAAGCCCTCAGCGCTGTTACAAGCCCTCAGCGCTGTTACAAGCCCTCAGCGCTGTTACAAGCCCTCAGCGCTGACACAAGCCCTCAGCGCTGACACAAGCCCTCAGCGCTGTTACAAGCCCTCAGCGCTGTTACAAGCCCTCAGTGCTGTTACACGCCCACATTGTTGTTACACGCCCTCAGTGCTGTTACAAGCCCTCAGCGCTGACACAAGCCCTCAGCGCTGTTACAAGCCCTCATTGCTGTTACACGCCCACATTGCTGTTACAAGCCCTCATTGCTGTTACACGCCCTCAGCGCTGTTACAAGCCCTCAGCGCTGTTACAAGCCCTCAGCACTGACACAAGCCCTCAGCGCTGTTACAAGTCCTCAGCGCTGTTACAAGTCCTCAGCGCTGTTACAAGTCCTCAGCGCTGTTACATGCCCTCAGCGCTGTTACAAGCCCGCAGTGCTGACACAAGCCCTCAGCGCTGTTACAAGCCCTCAGCGCTGACACAGGCCCTCAGCGCTGACACAGGCCCTCAGCGCTGACACAGGCCCTCAGTGTTGTTACAAGCCATCAGTGTTGTTACAAGCCCTAAGAGCTGTTACACGCCCTCAGCCCTGACACAAGCCCTCAGCGCTGTTACAAGCCCTCATTGCTGTTACACGCCCACATTGCTGTTACAAGCCCTCATTGCTGTTACACGCCCTCAGCGCTGTTTCAAGCCCTCAGCGCTGTTACAAGCCCTCAGCGCTGTTACAAGTCCTCAGCGCTGTTACAAGTCCTCAGCGCTGTTACATGCCCTCAGCGCTGTTACAAGCCCGCAGTGCTGACACAAGCCCTCAGAGCTGTTACACGCCCTCAGAGCTGTTACACGCCCTCAGTGCTGACACAAGCCCTCAGTGTTGTTACAAGCCCTCAGTGTTGTTACAAGCCCTCAGTGTTGTTACAAGCCCTCAGTGTTGTTACAAGCCCTCAGAGCTGTTACACGCCCTCAGTGCTGACACAGGCCCTCAGCGCTGACACAGGCCCTCAGTGTTGTTACAAGCCCTCAGTGCTGACACAAGCCCTCAGTGTTGTTACAAGCCCTCAGCGCTGTTACAAGCCCTCAGCGCTGTTACAAGCCCTCAGCGCTGTTACAAGCCCTCAGCGCTGTTACAAGCCCTCAGCGCTGTTACAAGCCCTCAGCTCTGACACAGGCCCTCAGCGCTGACACAGGCCCTCAGCGCTGACACAGGCCCTCAGTGCTGACACAAGCCCTCAGTGTTGTTACAAGCCCTCAGTGTTGTTACAAGCCCTCAGTGTTGTTACAAGCCCTCAGTGTTGTTTCAAGGCCTCAGCGCTGTTACAAGTCCTCAGTCCTGTCACAAGCCCTCAGCGCTGATACAGGCCCTCAGCGCTGACACAGGCCCTCAGTGTTGTTACAAGCCCTCAGTGTTGTTACAAGCCCTCAGTGTTGTTACAAGCCCTCAGCGCTGACACACGCCCTCAGTGCTGTCACAAGCCCTCAGCGCTGACACAAGCCCTCAGCGCTGACACAGGCCCTCAGCGCTGATACAAGCCCTCAGCGCTGATACAAGCCCTCAGTGCTGACACAAGCCCTCAGTGTTGTTACAAGCCCTCAGAGCTGTTACACGCCCTCAGTGTTGTTACAAGTCCTCAGCCCTGACACAAGCTCTCAGAGCTGTTACACGCCCTCAGCACTTTTATAAGCCCTCGCTGTTACAAGCCCTCAGCCCTGACACAAGCCCTCAGTGCTGTTCCAAGCCCTCAGTGCTGTTCCAAGCCCTCAGCCCTGACACAGGCCCTCAGCGCTGACACAGGCCCTCAGTGCTGACACAAGCCCTCAGCGCTGACACAGGCCCTCAGTGTTGTTACAAGTCCTCAGCGCTGTTACAAGTCCTCAGTGCTGACACAAGCCCACAGCGCTGTTACAAGCCCTCAGTGCTGACACAAGCCCTCAGTGCTGTTACAAGCCCTCAGTGCTGTTACAAGCCCTCAGTGCTGATACAAGCCCTCAGTGCTGTTACACGCCCTCATTGCTGTTACACGCCCTCATTGCTGTTACACGCCCTCATTGCTGTTACACGCCCTCATTGCTGTTACAAGCCCTCAGCGCTGTTACAAGCCCTCAGCGCTGTTACAAGCCCTCAGCGCTGACACAAGCCCTCAGCGCTGTTACAAGCCCTCAGCGCTGTTACAAGCCCTCAGCGCTGTTCCAAGTCCTCAGCGCTGTTCCAAGCCCTCAGCGCTGTTACAAGTCCTCAGCGCTGTTACAGGTCCTCAGCGCTGTTACAAGTCCTCAGTGCTGACACAAGCCCACAGCGCTGTTACAAGCCCTCAGCACTGACACAGGCCCTCAGCGCTGACACAGGCCCTCAGTGTTGTTACAAGCCCTCAGTGTTGTTACACGCCCTCAGTGCTGACACAAGCCCTCAGCGCTGACACAGGCTCTCAGTGCTGTTACACGCCCTCAGTGCTGTTACACGCCCTCAGTGCTGTTACACGCCCTCAGCGCTGACACAAGCCCTCAGCGCTGACACAAGCCCTCAGCGCTGTTACACGCCCACATTGCTGTTACACGCCCTCAGTGCTGTTACACGCCCTCAGCGCTGACACAAGCCCTCAGCGCTGACACAAGCCCTCAGCGCTGACACAAGCCCTCATTGCTGTTACACGCCCACATTGCTGTTACAAGCCCTCATTGCTGTTACACGCCCTCAGCGCTGTTTCAAGCCCTCAGCGCTGTTACAAGCCCTCAGCGCTGTTACAAGTCCTCAGCGCTGTTACAAGCCCTCAGCGCTGTTACAAGCCCTCAGCGCTGTTACAAGCCCTCAGCGCTGACACAAGCCCTCAGCGCTGTTACAAGCCCTCAGCGCTGTTACAAGCCCTCAGCGCTGTTCCAAGTCCTCAGCGCTGTTCCAAGCCCTCAGCGCTGTTACAAGTCCTCAGCGCTGTTACAGGTCCTCAGCGCTGTTACAAGTCCTCAGTGCTGACACAAGCCCACAGCGCTGTTACAAGCCCTCAGCACTGACACAGGCCCTCAGCGCTGACACAGGCCCTCAGTGTTGTTACAAGCCCTCAGTGTTGTTACACGCCCTCAGTGCTGACACAAGCCCTCAGCGCTGACACAGGCTCTCAGTGCTGTTACACGCCCACATTGCTGTTACACGCCCTCAGTGCTGTTACACGCCCTCAGCGCTGACACAAGCCCTCAGCGCTGACACAAGCCCTCAGCGCTGTTACACGCCCACATTGCTGTTACACGCCCTCAGTGCTGTTACACGCCCTCAGCGCTGACACAAGCCCTCAGCGCTGACACAAGCCCTCAGCGCTGACACAAGCCCTCATTGCTGTTACACGCCCACATTGCTGTTACAAGCCCTCATTGCTGTTACACGCCCTCAGCGCTGTTTCAAGCCCTCAGCGCTGTTACAAGCCCTCAGCGCTGTTACAAGTCCTCAGCGCTGTTACAAGTCCTCAGCGCTGTTACATGCCCTCAGCGCTGTTACAAGCCCGCAGTGCTGACACAAGCCCTCAGCGCTGTTACAAGCCCTCAGCGCTGACACAGGCCCTCAGCACTGACACAGGCCCTCAGCGCTGACACAGGCCCTCAGTGTTGTTACAAGCCCTCAGTGTTGTTACAAGCCCTCAGAGCTGTTACACGCCCTCAGCCCTGACACAAGCCCTCAGCCCTGACACAAGCCCTCAGCGCTGTTCCAAGCCCTCAGCGCTGTTCCAAGCCCTCAGCGCTGTTCCAAGCCCTCAGCGCTGTTCCAAGCCCTCAGTGCTGTTCCAAGCCCTCAGTGCTGTTCCAAGCCCTCAGTGCTGTTCCAAGCCCTCAGTGCTGTTCCAAGCCCTCAGTGCTGTTACAAGCCCTCAGAGCTGTTACACGCCCTCAGTGCTGACACAAGCCCTCAGTGCTGACACAAGCCCTCAGTGTTGTTACAAGCCCTCAGTGTTGTTACAAGCCCTCAGAGCTGTTACACGCCCTCAGTGCTGACACAAGCCCTCAGTGTTGTTACAAGCCCTCAGTGTTGTTACAAGCCCTCAGAGCTGTTACACGCCCTCAGTGCTGACACAAGCCCTCAGCGCTGACACAGGCCCTCAGTGCTGACACAAGCCCTCAGTGTTGTTACAAGCCCTCAGCGCTGTTACAAGTCCTCAGCGCTGTTACAAGTCCTCAGCGCTGTTACAAGTCCTCAGCGCTGTTACAAGCCCTCAGTGCTGTTACATGCCCTCAGCGCTGTTACAAGCCCTCAGTGCTGACACAGGCCCTCAGCGCTGTTACAAGCCCTCAGCGCTGACACAAGCCCTCAGTGTTGTTACAAGCCCTCAGTGTTGTTACAAGCCCTCAGAGCTGTTACACGCCCTCAGTGCTGACACAAGCCCTCAGCGCTGACACAGGCCCTCAGTGCTGACACAAGCCCTCAGTGCTGACACAAGCCCTCAGTGTTGTTCCAAGTCCTCAGCGCTGTTACAAGTCCTCAGCGCTGTTACAAGTCCTCAGCGCTGTTACAAGTCCTCAGCGCTGTTACAAGTCCTCAGTGCTGTTACATGCCCTCAGCGCTGTTACAAGCCCGCAGTGCTGACACAGGCCCTCAGCGCTGTTACAAGCCCTCAGTGCTGACACAAGCCCTCAGTGCTGACACAAGCCCTCAGTGTTGTTACAAGCCCTCAGTGTTGTTACAAGCCCTCAGAGCTGTTACACGCCCTCAGTGCTGACACAAGCCCTCAGCGCTGACACAGGCCCTCAGTGCTGACACAAGCCCTCAGTGCTGACACAAGCCCTCAGTGTTGTTACAAGTCCTCAGCGCTGTTACAAGTCCTCAGCGCTGTTACATGCCCTCAGCGCTGTTACAAGCCCGCAGTGCTGACACAAGCCCTCAGCGCTGTTACAAGCCCTCAGCGCTGTTACAAGCCCTCAGCGCTGACACAGGCCCTCAGCGCTGACACAGGCCCTCAGTGTTGTTACAAGCCCTCAGTGTTGTTACAAGCCCTCAGTGTTGTTACAAGCCCTCAGAGCTGTTACACGCCCTCAGCCCTGACACAAGCCCTCAGCCCTGACACAAGCCCTCAGTGTTGTTACAAGCCCTCAGTGTTGTTACAAGCCCTCAGAGGCTGACACACGCCCTCAGTGCTGTCACAAGCCCTCAGTGCTGACACAAGCCCTCAGCGCTGATACAAGCCCTCAGCGCTGATACAAGCCCTCAGTGCTGACACAAGCCCTCAGTGTTGTTACAAGCCCTCAGAGCTGTTACACGCCCTCACTGCTGTTACAAGCCCTCAGCCCTGACACAAGCCCTCAGTGCTGTTCCAAGCCCTCAGCCCTGACACAGGCCCTCAGCGCTGACACAGGCCCTCAGTGCTGACACAAGCCCTCAGCGCTGACACAGGCCCTCAGCGCTGACACAGGCCCTCAGCGCTGACACAGGCCCTCAGCGCTGACACAGGCCCTCAGTGTTGTTACAAGTCCTCAGCGCTGTTACAAGTCCTCAGCGCTGTTACAAGTCCTCAGTGCTGACACAAGCCCACAGCGCTGTTACAAGCCCTCAGTGCTGACACAAGCCCTCAGTGCTGTTACAAGCCCTCAGTGCTGTTACAAGCCCTCAGTGCTGATACAAGCCCTCAGTGCTGTTACACGCCCTCAGTGCTGTTACACGCCCTCATTGCTGTTACACGCCCTCATTGCTGTTACAAGCCCTCAGCGCTGTTACAAGCCCTCAGCGCTGACACAAGCCCTCAGCGCTGTTCCAAGCCCTCAGCGCTGTTCCAAGCCCTCAGCGCTGTTCCAAGCCCTCAGCGCTGTTCCAAGCCCTCAGCGCTGTTCCAAGCCCTCAGCGCTGTTCCAAGCCCTCAGTGCTGTTCCAAGCCCTCAGTGCTGTTACAAGCCCTCAGAGCTGTTACACGCCCTCAGTGCTGACACAAGCCCTCAGTGTTGTTACAAGCCCTCAGTGTTGTTACAAGCCCTCAGTGTTGTTACAAGCCCTCAGTGTTGTTACAAGCCCTCAGAGCTGTTACACGCCCTCAGTGCTGACACAAGCCCTCAGTGTTGTTACAAGCCCTCAGTGTTGTTACAAGCCCTCAGAGCTGTTACACGCCCTCAGTGCTGACACAAGCCCTCAGCGCTGACACAGGCCCTCAGTGCTGACACAAGCCCTCAGTGTTGTTACAAGCCCTCAGCGCTGTTACAAGTCCTCAGCGCTGTTACAAGTCCTCAGCGCTGTTACAAGTCCTCAGCGCTGTTACAAGTCCTCAGCGCTGTTACAAGTCCTCAGTGCTGTTACATGCCCTCAGCGCTGTTACAAGCCCGCAGTGCTGACACAGGCCCTCAGCGCTGTTACAAGCCCTCAGCGCTGACACAGGCCCTCAGCGCTGACACAGGCCCTCAGCGCTGACACAGGCCCTCAGTGTTGTTACAAGCCCTCAGTGTTGTTACAAGCCCTCAGTGTTGTTACAAGCCCTCAGAGCTGTTACACGCCCTCAGCCCTGACACAAGCCCTCAGCCCTGACACAAGCCCTCAGCCCTGACACAAGCCCTCAGCGCTGTTCCAAGCCCTCAGCGCTGTTCCAAGCCCTCAGCGCTGTTCCAAGCCCTCAGTGCTGTTCCAAGCCCTCAGTGCTGTTCCA
This sequence comes from Hemiscyllium ocellatum, assembly GCF_020745735.1. NCBI lineage: Eukaryota > Metazoa > Chordata > Chondrichthyes > Orectolobiformes > Hemiscylliidae > Hemiscyllium > Hemiscyllium ocellatum. The sequence continues at coordinate 72,814 of NW_026867748.1, forward strand.
AGCCCTCAGTGCTGTTCCAAGCCCTCAGAGCTGTTACAAGCCCTCAGCCCTGACACAAGCCCTCAGTGCTGTTCCAAGCCCTCAGCCCTGACACAGGCCCTCAGCGCTGACACAAGCCCTCAGTGTTGTTACAAGCCCTCAGTGTTGTTACAAGCCCTCAGAGCTGTTACACGCCCTCAGTGCTGACACAAGCCCTCAGCGCTGACACAGGCCCTCAGTGCTGACACAAGCCCTCAGTGCTGACACAAGCCCTCAGCGCTGTTACAAGTCCTCAGCGCTGTTACAAGTCCTCAGCGCTGTTACAAGTCCTCAGCGCTGTTACATGCCCTCAGCGCTGTTACAAGCCCGCAGCGCTGACACAAGCCCTCAGCGCTGTTACAAGCCCTCAGCGCTGTTACAAGCCCTCAGCGCTGTTACAAGCCCTCAGCGCTGACACAGGCCCTCAGCGCTGACACAGGCCCTCAGTGTTGTTACAAGCCCTCAGTGTTGTTACAAGCCCTCAGTGTTGTTACAAGCCCTCAGAGCTGTTACACGCCCTCAGCCCTGACACAAGCCCTCAGCCCTGACACAAGCCCTCAGTGTTGTTACAAGCCCTCAGTGTTGTTACAAGCCCTCAGTGTTGTTACAAGCCCTCAGAGGCTGACACACGCCCTCAGTGCTGTCACAAGCCCTCAGCGCTGACACAAGCCCTCAGCGCTGATACAAGCCCTCAGCGCTGATACAAGCCCTCAGTGCTGACACAAGCCCTCAGTGTTGTTACAAGCCCTCAGAGCTGTTACACGCCCTCACTGCTGTTACAAGCCCTCAGCCCTGACACAAGCCCTCAGTGCTGTTCCAAGCCCTCAGCCCTGACACAGGCCCTCAGCGCTGACACAGGCCCTCAGCGCTGACACAAGCCCTCAGCGCTGACACAGGCCCTCAGCGCTGACACAGGCCCTCAGCGCTGTTACAAGTCCTCAGCGCTGTTACAAGTCCTCAGCGCTGTTACAAGTCCTCAGCGCTGTTACAAGTCCTCAGTGCTGACACAAGCCCTCAGCGCTGTTACAAGCCCTCAGTGCTGTTACACGCCCTCAGTGCTGTTACACGCCCTCATTGCTGTTACAAGCCCTCAGCGCTGTTACAAGCCCTCAGCGCTGTTACAAGCCCTCAGCGCTGACACAAGCCCTCAGCGCTGTTCCAAGCCCTCAGCGCTGTTCCAGGCCCTCAGCGCTGTTCCAAGCCCTCAGCGCTGTTCCAAGCCCTCAGCGCTGTTCCAAGCCCTCAGCGCTGTTCCAAGTCCTCAGCGCTGTTCCAAGTCCTCAGCGCTGTTCCAAGTCCTCAGCGCTGTTCCATGCCCTCAGCGCTGTTACAAGCCCGCAGTGCTGACACAAGCCCTCAGCGCTGTTACAAGCCCTCAGCGCTGACACAGGCCCTCAGCACTGACACAGGCCCTCAGCGCTGACACAGGCCCTCAGCGCTGACACAGGCCCTCAGTGTTGTTACAAGCCCTCAGTGTTGTTACAAGCCCTCAGAGCTGTTACACGCCCTCAGCCCTGACACAAGCCCTCAGCCCTGACACAAGCCCTCAGCGCTGTTCCAAGCCCTCAGCGCTGTTCCAAGCCCTCAGTGCTGTTCCAAGCCCTCAGTGCTGTTCCAAGCCCTCAGTGCTGTTACAAGCCCTCAGAGCTGTTACACGCCCTCAGTGCTGACACAAGCCCTCAGTGTTGTTACAAGCCCTCAGTGTTGTTACAAGCCCTCAGAGCTGTTACACGCCCTCAGTGCTGACACAAGCCCTCAGTGTTGTTACAAGCCCTCAGTGTTGTTACAAGCCCTCAGAGCTGTTACACGCCCTCAGTGCTGACACAAGCCCTCAGCGCTGACACAGGCCCTCAGTGCTGACACAAGCCCTCAGTGTTGTTACAAGCCCTCAGCGCTGTTACAAGTCCTCAGCGCTGTTACAAGTCCTCAGCGCTGTTACAAGTCCTCAGTGCTGACACAAGCCCACAGCGCTGTTACAAGCCCTCAGTGCTGACACAAGCCCTCAGTGCTGTTACAAGCCCTCAGTGCTGATACAAGCCCTCAGTGCTGTTACACGCCCTCAGTGCTGTTACAAGCCCTCATTGCTGTTACAAGCCCTCAGCGCTGTTACAAGCCCTCAGCGCTGTTACAAGCCCTCAGCGCTGACACAAGCCCTCAGCGCTGTTCCAAGCCCTCAGCGCTGTTCCAGGCCCTCAGCGCTGTTCCAAGCCCTCAGCGCTGTTCCAAGCCCTCAGCGCTGTTCCAAGTCCTCAGCGCTGTTCCAAGTCCTCAGTGCTGTTACATGCCCTCAGCGCTGTTACAAGCCCGCAGTGCTGACACAGGCCCTCAGCGCTGTTACAAGCCCTCAGCGCTGACACAGGCCCTCAGCACTGACACAGGCCCTCAGCGCTGACACAGGCCCTCAGCGCTGACACAGGCCCTCAGTGTTGTTACAAGCCCTCAGTGTTGTTACAAGCCCTCAGTGTTGTTACAAGCCCTCAGAGCTGTTACACGCCCTCAGCCCTGACACAAGCCCTCAGCCCTGACACAAGCCCTCAGCGCTGTTCCAAGCCCTCAGCGCTGTTCCAAGCCCTCAGTGCTGTTCCAAGGCCTCAGTGCTGTTCCAAGCCCTCAGTGCTGTTCCAAGCCCTCAGTGCTGTTCCAAGCCCTCAGTGCTGTTCCAAGCCCTCAGAGCTGTTACACGCCCTCAGTGCTGACACAAGCCCTCAGTGTTGTTACAAGCCCTCAGTGTTGTTACAAGCCCTCAGAGCTGTTACACGCCCTCAGTGCTGACACAAGCCCTCAGCGCTGACACAGGCCCTCAGTGCTGACACAAGCCCTCAGTGCTGACACAAGCCCTCAGTGTTGTTACAAGTCCTCAGCGCTGTTACAAGTCCTCAGCGCTGTTACAAGTCCTCAGCGCTGTTACAAGTCCTCAGCGCTGTTACATGCCCTCAGCGCTGTTACATGCCCTCAGCGCTGTTACAAGCCCTCAGCGCTGTTACAAGCCCTCAGCGCTGACACAGGCCCTCAGCGCTGACACAGGCCCTCAGTGTTGTTACAAGCCCTCAGTGTTGTTACAAGCCCTCAGTGTTGTTACAAGCCCTCAGAGCTGTTACACGCCCTCAGCCCTGACACAAGCCCTCAGCCCTGACACAAGCCCTCAGTGTTGTTACAAGCCCTCAGTGTTGTTACAAGCCCTCAGAGGCTGACACACGCCCTCAGTGCTGTCACAAGCCCTCAGTGCTGACACAAGCCCTCAGCGCTGATACAAGCCCTCAGCGCTGATACAAGCCCTCAGTGCTGACACAAGCCCTCAGTGTTGTTACAAGCCCTCAGAGCTGTTACACGCCCTCACTGCTGTTACAAGCCCTCAGCCCTGACACAAGCCCTCAGTGCTGTTCCAAGCCCTCAGCCCTGACACAGGCCCTCAGCGCTGACACAGGCCCTCAGTGCTGACACAAGCCCTCAGCGCTGACACAGGCCCTCAGCGCTGACACAGGCCCTCAGCGCTGACACAGGCCCTCAGCGCTGACACAGGCCCTCAGTGTTGTTACAAGTCCTCAGCGCTGTTACAAGTCCTCAGCGCTGTTACAAGTCCTCAGTGCTGACACAAGCCCTCAGCGCTGTTACAAGCCCTCAGTGCTGACACAAGCCCTCAGTGCTGTTACAAGCCCTCAGTGCTGTTACAAGCCCTCAGTGCTGTTACAAGCCCTCAGTGCTGTTACAAGCCCTCAGTGCTGATACAAGCCCTCAGTGCTGTTACACGCCCTCAGTGCTGTTACACGCCCTCATTGCTGTTACACGCCCTCATTGCTGTTACAAGCCCTCAGCGCTGTTACAAGCCCTCAGCGCTGACACAAGCCCTCAGCGCTGTTCCAAGCCCTCAGCGCTGTTCCAAGCCCTCAGTGCTGTTCCAAGCCCTCAGCGCTGTTCCAAGCCCTCAGCGCTGTTCCAAGCCCTCAGTGCTGTTCCAAGCCCTCAGTGCTGTTACAAGCCCTCAGTGCTGTTACAAGCCCTCAGAGCTGTTACACGCCCTCAGTGCTGACACAAGCCCTCAGTGTTGTTACAAGCCCTCAGTGTTGTTACAAGCCCTCAGTGTTGTTACAAGCCCTCAGAGCTGTTACACGCCCTCAGTGCTGACACAAGCCCTCAGTGTTGTTACAAGCCCTCAGTGTTGTTACAAGCCCTCAGAGCTGTTACACGCCCTCAGTGCTGACACAAGCCCTCAGCGCTGACACAGGCCCTCAGTGCTGACACAAGCCCTCAGTGTTGTTACAAGCCCTCAGCGCTGTTACAAGTCCTCAGCGCTGTTACAAGTCCTCAGCGCTGTTACAAGTCCTCAGTGCTGTTACATGCCCTCAGCGCTGTTACAAGCCCTCAGTGCTGACACAGGCCCTCAGCGCTGTTACAAGCCCTCAGCGCTGACACAGGCCCTCAGCGCTGACACAGGCCCTCAGCGCTGACACAGGCCCTCAGTGTTGTTACAAGCCCTCAGTGTTGTTACAAGCCCTCAGTGTTGTTACAAGCCCTCAGAGCTGTTACACGCCCTCAGCCCTGACACAAGCCCTCAGCCCTGACACAAGCCCTCAGCCCTGACACAAGCCCTCAGCGCTGTTCCAAGCCCTCAGCGCTGTTCCAAGCCCTCAGCGCTGTTCCAAGCCCTCAGCGCTGTTCCAAGCCCTCAGCGCTGTTCCAAGCCCTCAGTGCTGTTCCAAGCCCTCAGTGCTGTTCCAAGCCCTCAGTGCTGTTCCAAGCCCTCAGAGCTGTTACACGCCCTCAGTGCTGACACAAGCCCTCAGTGTTGTTACAAGCCCTCAGTGTTGTTACAAGCCCTCAGAGCTGTTACACGCCCTCAGTGCTGACACAAGCCCTCAGCGCTGACACAGGCCCTCAGTGCTGACACAAGCCCTCAGTGCTGACACAAGCCCTCAGTGTTGTTACAAGTCCTCAGCGCTGTTACAAGTCCTCAGCGCTGTTACAAGTCCTCAGCGCTGTTACAAGTCCTCAGCGCTGTTACATGCCCTCAGCGCTGTTACAAGCCCTCAGCGCTGACACAAGCCCTCAGCGCTGTTACAAGCCCTCAGCGCTGACACAGGCCCTCAGCGCTGACACAGGCCCTCAGTGTTGTTACAAGCCCTCAGTGTTGTTACAAGCCCTCAGTGTTGTTACAAGCCCTCAGAGCTGTTACACGCCCTCAGCCCTGACACAAGCCCTCAGCCCTGACACAAGCCCTCAGTGTTGTTACAAGCCCTCAGTGTTGTTACAAGCCCTCAGTGTTGTTACAAGCCCTCAGAGGCTGACACACGCCCTCAGTGCTGTCACAAGCCCTCAGCGCTGACACAAGCCCTCAGCGCTGATACAAGCCCTCAGCGCTGATACAAGCCCTCAGTGCTGACACAAGCCCTCAGTGTTGTTACAAGCCCTCAGAGCTGTTACACGCCCTCACTGCTGTTACAAGCCCTCAGCCCTGACACAAGCCCTCAGTGCTGTTCCAAGCCCTCAGCCCTGACACAGGCCCTCAGCGCTGACACAGGCCCTCAGCGCTGACACAGGCCCTCAGCGCTGACACAGGCCCTCAGCGCTGTTACAAGTCCTCAGCGCTGTTACAAGTCCTCAGCGCTGTTACAAGTCCTCAGTGCTGACACAAGCCCTCAGTGCTGTTACAAGCCCTCAGTGCTGATACAAGCCCTCAGTGCTGTTACACGCCCTCAGTGCTGTTACACGCCCTCATTGCTGTTACAAGCCCTCAGCGCTGTTACAAGCCCTCAGCGCTGACACAAGCCCTCAGCGCTGACACAAGCCCTCAGCGCTGACACAAGCCCTCAGCGCTGTTCCAAGCCCTCAGCGCTGTTCCAAGCCCTCAGCGCTGTTCCAAGCCCTCAGCGCTGTTCCAAGCCCTCAGCGCTGTTCCAAGCCCTCAGCGCTGTTACAAGTCCTCAGCGCTGTTACAAGTCCTCAGCGCTGTTACAAGTCCTCAGTGCTGACACAAGCCCACAGCGCTGTTACAAGCCCTCAGCACTGACACAGGCCCTCAGCGCTGACACAGGCCCTCAGTGTTGTTACAAGCCCTCAGTGTTGTTACACGCCCTCAGTGCTGACACAAGCCCTCAGCGCTGACACAGGCTCTCAGTGCTGTTACACGCCCACATTGCTGTTACACGCCCTCAGTGCTGTTACACGCCCTCAGCGCTGACACAAGCCCTCAGCGCTGTTACAAGCCCTCAGCGCTGTTACACGCCCACATTGCTGTTACACGCCCTCAGTGCTGTTACACGCCCTCAGCGCTGACACAAGCCCTCAGCGCTGACACAAGCCCTCATTGCTGTTACACGCCCACATTGCTGTTACAAGCCCTCATTGCTGTTACACGCCCTCAGCGCTGTTTCAAGCCCTCAGCGCTGTTACAAGCCCTCAGCGCTGTTACAAGCCCTCAGCGCTGACACAAGTCCTCAGCGCTGTTACAAGTCCTCAGCGCTGTTACAAGTCCTCAGCGCTGTTACATGCCCTCAGCGCTGTTACAAGCCCGCAGTGCTGACACAAGCCCTCAGCGCTGTTACAAGCCCTCAGCGCTGACACAGGCCCTCAGCGCTGACACAGGCCCTCAGTGTTGTTACAAGCCCTCAGTGTTGTTACAAGCCCTCAGTGTTGTTACAAGCCCTCAGAGCTGTTACACGCCCTCAGTGCTGACACAAGCCCTCAGCGCTGACACAGGCCCTCAGTGCTGACACAAGCCCTCAGTGTTGTTACAAGCCCTCAGCGCTGTTACAAGTCCTCAGCGCTGTTACAAGTCCTCAGCGCTGTTACAAGTCCTCAGCGCTGTTACAAGCCCTCAGAGCTGTTACACGCCCTCAGTGCTGACACAGGCCCTCAGCGCTGACACAGGCCCTCAGCGCTGACACAGGCCCTCAGTGTTGTTACAAGTCCTCAGCGCTGTTACAAGTCCTCAGCGCTGTTACAAGTCCTCAGTGCTGACACAAGCCCACAGCGCTGTTACAAGCCCTCAGTGCTGACACAAGCCCTCAGTGCTGTTACAAGCCCTCAGTGCTGATACAAGCCCTCAGTGCTGTTACACGCCCTCAGTGCTGTTACACGCCCTCATTGCTGTTACAAGCCCTCAGCGCTGTTACAAGCCCTCAGCGCTGTTACAAGCCCTCAGCGCTGACACAAGCCCTCAGCGCTGTTCCAGGCCCTCAGCGCTGTTCCAAGCCCTCAGCGCTGTTCCAAGCCCTCAGCGCTGTTCCAAGTCCTCAGCGCTGTTCCAAGTCCTCAGCGCTGTTCCAAGTCCTCAGTGCTGTTACAAGCCCTCAGCGCTGTTACAAGCCCGCAGTGCTGACACAGGCCCTCAGCGCTGTTACAAGCCCTCAGCGCTGACACAGGCCCTCAGCACTGACACAGGCCCTCAGCGCTGACACAGGCCCTCAGCGCTGACACAGGCCCTCAGTGTTGTTACAAGCCCTCAGTGTTGTTACAAGCCCTCAGTGTTGTTACAAGCCCTCAGAGCTGTTACACGCCCTCAGCCCTGACACAAGCCCTCAGCCCTGACACAAGCCCTCAGCGCTGTTCCAAGCCCTCAGCGCTGTTCCAAGCCCTCAGTGCTGTTCCAAGGCCTCAGTGCTGTTCCAAGCCCTCAGTGCTGTTCCAAGCCCTCAGTGTTGTTACAAGCCCTCAGTGTTGTTACAAGCCCTCAGAGCTGTTACACGCCCTCAGTGCTGACACAAGCCCTCAGCGCTGACACAGGCCCTCAGTGCTGACACAAGCCCTCAGTGCTGACACAAGCCCTCAGTGCTGTTACAAGTCCTCAGCGCTGTTACAAGTCCTCAGCGCTGTTACAAGTCCTCAGCGCTGTTACAAGTCCTCAGCGCTGTTACAAGTCCTCAGCGCTGTTACAAGTCCTCAGCGCTGTTACAAGCCCTCAGCGCTGTTACAAGCCCTCAGCGCTGACACAGGCCCTCAGCGCTGACACAGGCCCTCAGTGTTGTTACAAGCCCTCAGTGTTGTTACAAGCCCTCAGTGTTGTTACAAGCCCTCAGAGCTGTTACACGCCCTCAGCCCTGACACAAGCCCTCAGCCCTGACACAAGCCCTCAGTGTTGTTACAAGCCCTCAGTGTTGTTACAAGCCCTCAGAGGCTGACACACGCCCTCAGTGCTGTCACAAGCCCTCAGTGCTGACACAAGCCCTCAGCGCTGATACAAGCCCTCAGCGCTGATACAAGCCCTCAGTGCTGACACAAGCCCTCAGTGTTGTTACAAGCCCTCAGAGCTGTTACACGCCCTCAGCCCTGACACAAGCCCTCAGTGCTGTTCCAAGCCCTCAGCCCTGACACAGGCCCTCAGCGCTGACACAGGCCCTCAGTGCTGACACAAGCCCTCAGCGCTGACACAGGCCCTCAGCGCTGACACAGGCCCTCAGCGCTGACACAGGCCCTCAGTGTTGTTACAAGCCCTCAGCGCTGTTACAAGTCCTCAGCGCTGTTACAAGTCCTCAGTGCTGACACAAGCCCACAGCGCTGTTACAAGCCCTCAGTGCTGACACAAGCCCTCAGTGCTGTTACAAGCCCTCAGTGCTGTTACAAGCCCTCAGTGCTGTTACAAGCCCTCAGTGCTGTTACAAGCCCTCAGTGCTGATACAAGCCCTCAGTGCTGTTACACGCCCTCAGTGCTGTTACACGCCCTCATTGCTGTTACACGCCCTCATTGCTGTTACAAGCCCTCAGCGCTGTTACAAGCCCTCAGCGCTGACACAAGCCCTCAGCGCTGTTCCAAGCCCTCAGCGCTGTTCCAAGCCCTCAGTGCTGTTCCAAGCCCTCAGCGCTGTTCCAAGCCCTCAGTGCTGTTCCAAGCCCTCAGTGCTGTTCCAAGCCCTCAGTGCTGTTACAAGCCCTCAGTGTTGTTACAAGGCCTCAGTGTTGTTACAAGCCCTCAGAGCTGTTACACGCCCTCAGTGCTGACACAAGCCCTCAGTGTTGTTACAAGCCCTCAGTGTTGTTACAAGCCCTCAGAGCTGTTACACGCCCTCAGTGCTGACACAAGCCCTCAGCGCTGACACAGGCCCTCAGTGCTGACACAAGCCCTCAGCGCTGTTACAAGTCCTCAGCGCTGTTACAAGTCCTCAGCGCTGTTACAAGTCCTCAGCGCTGTTACAAGTCCTCAGTGCTGTTACATGCCCTCAGCGCTGTTACAAGCCCGCAGTGCTGACACAGGCCCTCAGCGCTGTTACAAGCCCTCAGCGCTGACACAGGCCCTCAGCGCTGACACAGGCCCTCAGCGCTGACACAGGCCCTCAGTGTTGTTACAAGCCCTCAGTGTTGTTACAAGCCCTCAGTGTTGTTACAAGCCCTCAGAGCTGTTACACGCCCTCAGCCCTGACACAAGCCCTCAGCCCTGACACAAGCCCTCAGCCCTGACACAAGCCCTCAGCGCTGTTCCAAGCCCTCAGCGCTGTTCCAAGCCCTCAGCGCTGATCCAAGCCCTCAGCGCTGTTCCAAGCCCTCAGCGCTGTTCCAAGCCCTCAGCGCTGTTCCAAGCCCTCAGTGCTGTTCCAAGCCCTCAGTGCTGTTCCAAGCCCTCAGTGCTGTTCCAAGCCCTCAGTGCTGTTCCAAGCCCTCAGAGCTGTTACACGCCCTCAGTGCTGACACAAGCCCTCAGTGTTGTTACAAGCCCTCAGTGTTGTTACAAGCCCTCAGAGCTGTTACACGCCCTCAGTGCTGACACAAGCCCTCAGCGCTGACACAGGCCCTCAGTGCTGACACAAGCCCTCAGTGCTGACACAAGCCCTCAGTGTTGTTACAAGTCCTCAGCGCTGTTACAAGTCCTCAGCGCTGTTACAAGTCCTCAGCGCTGTTACAAGCCCTCAGCGCTGTTACAAGCCCTCAGCGCTGACACAAGCCCTCAGCGCTGTTACAAGCCCTCAGCGCTGTTACAAGCCCTCAGCGCTGACACAGGCCCTCAGCGCTGACACAGGCCCTCAGTGTTGTTACAAGCCCTCAGTGTTGTTACAAGCCCTCAGTGTTGTTACAAGCCCTCAGAGCTGTTACACGCCCTCAGCCCTGACACAAGCCCTCAGCCCTGACACAAGCCCTCAGTGTTGTTACAAGCCCTCAGTGTTGTTACAAGCCCTCAGTGTTGTTACAAGCCCTCAGAGGCTGACACACGCCCTCAGTGCTGTCACAAGCCCTCAGCGCTGACACAAGCCCTCAGCGCTGATACAAGCCCTCAGCGCTGATACAAGCCCTCAGTGCTGACACAAGCCCTCAGTGTTGTTACAAGCCCTCAGAGCTGTTACACGCCCTCACTGCTGTTACAAGCCCTCAGCCCTGACACAAGCCCTCAGTGCTGTTCCAAGCCCTCAGCCCTGACACAGGCCCTCAGCGCTGACACAGGCCCTCAGCGCTGACACAGGCCCTCAGCGCTGACACAGGCCCTCAGCGCTGTTACAAGTCCTCAGCGCTGTTACAAGTCCTCAGCGCTGTTACAAGCCCTCAGCGCTGTTACAAGTCCTCAGTGCTGACACAAGCCCTCAGTGCTGTTACAAGCCCTCAGTGCTGATACAAGCCCTCAGTGCTGTTACACGCCCTCAGTGCTGTTACACGCCCTCATTGCTGTTACAAGCCCTCAGCGCTGTTACAAGCCCTCAGCGCTGTTACAAGCCCTCAGCGCTGACACAAGCCCTCAGCGCTGACACAAGCCCTCAGCGCTGTTCCAAGCCCTCAGCGCTGTTCCAAGCCCTCAGCGCTGTTCCAAGCCCTCAGCGCTGTTCCAAGCCCTCAGCGCTGTTCCAAGCCCTCAGCGCTGTTCCAAGCCCTCAGCGCTGTTCCAAGTCCTCAGCGCTGTTCCAAGTCCTCAGCGCTGTTCCAAGTCCTCAGCGCTGTTCCAAGTCCTCAGCGCTGTTACAAGTCCTCAGTGCTGACACAAGCCCACAGCGCTGTTACAAGCCCTCAGCACTGACACAGGCCCTCAGCGCTGACACAGGCCCTCAGTGTTGTTACAAGCCCTCAGTGTTGTTACACGCCCTCAGTGCTGACACAAGCCCTCAGCGCTGACACAGGCTCTCAGTGCTGTTACACGCCCACATTGCTGTTACACGCCCACATTGCTGTTACACGCCCTCAGTGCTGTTACACGCCCTCAGCGCTGACACAAGCCCTCAGCGCTGTTACAAGCCCTCAGCGCTGTTACACGCCCACATTGCTGTTACACGCCCTCAGTGCTGTTACACGCCCTCAGCGCTGACACAAGCCCTCAGCGCTGACACAAGCCCTCATTGCTGTTACACGCCCACATTGCTGTTACAAGCCCTCATTGCTGTTACACGCCCTCAGCGCTGTTACAAGCCCTCAGCGCTGACACAAGCCCTCAGCGCTGTTCCAAGCCCTCAGCGCTGTTCCAAGCCCTCAGCGCTGTTCCAAGCCCTCAGCGCTGTTCCAAGCCCTCAGCGCTGTTACAAGTCCTCAGCGCTGTTACAAGTCCTCAGTGCTGACACAAGCCCACAGCGCTGTTACAAGCCCTCAGCACTGACACAGGCCCTCAGCGCTGACACAGGCCCTCAGTGTTGTTACAAGCCCTCAGTGTTGTTACACGCCCTCAGTGCTGACACAAGCCCTCAGCGCTGACACAGGCTCTCAGTGCTGTTACACGCCCACATTGCTGTTACACGCCCTCAGTGCTGTTACACGCCCTCAGCGCTGACACAAGCCCTCAGCGCTGTTACAAGCCCTCAGCGCTGTTACACGCCCACATTGCTGTTACACGCCCTCAGTGCTGTTACACGCCCTCAGCGCTGACACAAGCCCTCAGCGCTGACACAAGCCCTCATTGCTGTTACACGCCCACATTGCTGTTACAAGCCCTCATTGCTGTTACACGCCCTCAGCGCTGTTTCAAGCCCTCAGCGCTGTTACAAGCCCTCAGCGCTGTTACAAGCCCTCAGCGCTGTTACAAGCCCTCAGCGCTGACACAAGTCCTCAGCGCTGTTACAAGTCCTCAGCGCTGTTACAAGTCCTCAGCGCTGTTACATGCCCTCAGCGCTGTTACAAGCCCGCAGTGCTGACACAAGCCCTCAGCGCTGTTACAAGCCCTCAGCGCTGACACAGGCCCTCAGCGCTGACACAGGCCCTCAGTGTTGTTACAAGCCCTCAGTGTTGTTACAAGCCCTCAGTGTTGTTACAAGCCCTCAGAGCTGTTACACGCCCTCAGTGCTGACACAAGCCCTCAGCGCTGACACAGGCCCTCAGTGCTGACACAAGCCCTCAGTGTTGTTACAAGCCCTCAGCGCTGTTACAAGTCCTCAGCGCTGTTACAAGTCCTCAGTGCTGACACAAGCCCACAGCGCTGTTACAAGCCCTCAGTGCTGACACAAGCCCTCAGTGCTGTTACAAGCCCTCAGTGCTGATACAAGCCCTCAGTGCTGTTACACGCCCTCAGTGCTGTTACACGCCCTCATTGCTGTTACAAGCCCTCAGCGCTGTTACAAGCCCTCAGCGCTGTTACAAGCCCTCAGCGCTGACACAAGCCCTCAGCGCTGTTCCAAGCCCTCAGCGCTGTTCCAGGCCCTCAGCGCTGTTCCAAGCCCTCAGCGCTGTTCCAAGCCCTCAGCGCTGTTCCAAGTCCTCAGCGCTGTTCCAAGTCCTCAGCGCTGTTCCAAGTCCTCAGTGCTGTTACATGCCCTCAGCGCTGTTACAAGCCCGCAGTGCTGACACAGGCCCTCAGCGCTGTTACAAGCCCTCAGCGCTGACACAGGCCCTCAGCACTGACACAGGCCCTCAGCGCTGACACAGGCCCTCAGCGCTGACACAGGCCCTCAGTGTTGTTACAAGCCCTCAGTGTTGTTACAAGCCCTCAGTGTTGTTACAAGCCCTCAGAGCTGTTACACGCCCTCAGCCCTGACACAAGCCCTCAGCCCTGACACAAGCCCTCAGCGCTGTTCCAAGCCCTCAGCGCTGTTCCAAGCCCTCAGCGCTGTTCCAAGCCCTCAGTGCTGTTCCAAGGCCTCAGTGCTGTTCCAAGCCCTCAGTGCTGTTCCAAGCCCTCAGTGCTGTTCCAAGCCCTCAGTGCTGTTCCAAGCCCTCAGAGCTGTTACACGCCCTCAGTGCTGACACAAGCCCTCAGTGTTGTTACAAGCCCTCAGTGTTGTTACAAGCCCTCAGAGCTGTTACACGCCCTCAGTGCTGACACAAGCCCTCAGCGCTGACACAGGCCCTCAGTGCTGACACAAGCCCTCAGTGCTGACACAAGCCCTCAGTGCTGTTACAAGTCCTCAGCGCTGTTACAAGTCCTCAGCGCTGTTACAAGTCCTCAGCGCTGTTACAAGTCCTCAGCGCTGTTACAAGTCCTCAGCGCTGTTACATGCCCTCAGCGCTGTTACAAGCCCTCAGCGCTGTTACAAGCCCTCAGCGCTGACACAGGCCCTCAGCGCTGACACAGGCCCTCAGTGTTGTTACAAGCCCTCAGTGTTGTTACAAGCCCTCAGTGTTGTTACAAGCCCTCAGAGCTGTTACACGCCCTCAGCCCTGACACAAGCCCTCAGCCCTGACACAAGCCCTCAGTGTTGTTACAAGCCCTCAGTGTTGTTACAAGCCCTCAGAGGCTGACACACGCCCTCAGTGCTGTCACAAGCCCTCAGTGCTGACACAAGCCCTCAGCGCTGATACAAGCCCTCAGCGCTGATACAAGCCCTCAGTGCTGACACAAGCCCTCAGTGTTGTTACAAGCCCTCAGAGCTGTTACACGCCCTCACTGCTGTTACAAGCCCTCAGCCCTGACACAAGCCCTCAGTGCTGTTCCAAGCCCTCAGCCCTGACACAGGCCCTCAGCGCTGACACAGGCCCTCAGTGCTGACACAAGCCCTCAGCGCTGACACAGGCCCTCAGCGCTGACACAGGCCCTCAGCGCTGACACAGGCCCTCAGCGCTGACACAGGCCCTCAGTGTTGTTACAAGTCCTCAGCGCTGTTACAAGTCCTCAGCGCTGTTACAAGTCCTCAGTGCTGACACAAGCCCACAGCGCTGTTACAAGCCCTCAGTGCTGACACAAGCCCTCAGTGCTGTTACAAGCCCTCAGTGCTGTTACAAGCCCTCAGTGCTGTTACAAGCCCTCAGTGCTGATACAAGCCCTCAGTGCTGTTACACGCCCTCAGTGCTGTTACACGCCCTCATTGCTGTTACACGCCCTCATTGCTGTTACAAGCCCTCAGCGCTGTTACAAGCCCTCAGCGCTGACACAAGCCCTCAGCGCTGTTCCAAGCCCTCAGCGCTGTTCCAAGCCCTCAGTGCTGTTCCAAGCCCTCAGCGCTGTTCCAAGCCCTCAGCGCTGTTCCAAGCCCTCAGTGCTGTTCCAAGCCCTCAGTGCTGTTACAAGCCCTCAGTGCTGTTACAAGCCCTCAGAGCTGTTACACGCCCTCAGTGCTGACACAAGCCCTCAGTGTTGTTACAAGCCCTCAGTGTTGTTACAAGCCCTCAGTGTTGTTACAAGCCCTCAGAGCTGTTACACGCCCTCAGTGCTGACACAAGCCCTCAGTGTTGTTACAAGCCCTCAGTGTTGTTACAAGCCCTCAGAGCTGTTACACGCCCTCAGTGCTGACACAAGCCCTCAGCGCTGACACAGGCCCTCAGTGCTGACACAAGCCCTCAGTGTTGTTACAAGCCCTCAGCGCTGTTACAAGTCCTCAGCGCTGTTACAAGTCCTCAGCGCTGTTACAAGTCCTCAGTGCTGTTACATGCCCTCAGCGCTGTTACAAGCCCGCAGTGCTGACACAGGCCCTCAGCGCTGTTACAAGCCCTCAGCGCTGACACAGGCCCTCAGCGCTGACACAGGCCCTCAGCGCTGACACAGGCCCTCAGCGCTGACACAGGCCCTCAGTGTTGTTACAAGCCCTCAGTGTTGTTACAAGCCCTCAGTGTTGTTACAAGCCCTCAGAGCTGTTACACGCCCTCAGCCCTGACACAAGCCCTCAGCCCTGACACAAGCCCTCAGCCCTGACACAAGCCCTCAGCGCTGTTCCAAGCCCTCAGCGCTGTTCCAAGCCCTCAGCGCTGTTCCAAGCCCTCAGTGCTGTTCCAAGCCCTCAGTGCTGTTCCAAGCCCTCAGTGCTGTTCCAAGCCCTCAGTGCTGTTCCAAGCCCTCAGAGCTGTTACACGCCCTCAGTGCTGACACAAGCCCTCAGTGTTGTTACAAGCCCTCAGTGTTGTTACAAGCCCTCAGAGCTGTTAAACGCCCTCAGTGCTGACACAAGCCCTCAGCGCTGACACAGGCCCTCAGTGCTGACACAAGCCCTCAGTGCTGACACAAGCCCTCAGTGTTGTTACAAGTCCTCAGCGCTGTTACAAGTCCTCAGCGCTGTTACATGCCCTCAGCGCTGTTACAAGCCCGCAGTGCTGACACAAGCCCTCAGCGCTGTTACAAGCCCTCAGCGCTGTTACAAGCCCTCAGCGCTGACACAGGCCCTCAGCGCTGACACAGGCCCTCAGTGTTGTTACAAGCCCTCAGTGTTGTTACAAGCCCTCAGTGTTGTTACAAGCCCTCAGAGCTGTTACACGCCCTCAGCCCTGACACAAGCCCTCAGCCCTGACACAAGCCCTCAGTGTTGTTACAAGCCCTCAGTGTTGTTACAAGCCCTCAGTGTTGTTACAAGCCCTCAGTGTTGTTACATGCCCTCAGAGGCTGACACACGCCCTCAGTGCTGTCACAAGCCCTCAGCGCTGACACAAGCCCTCAGCGCTGATACAAGCCCTCAGCGCTGATACAAGCCCTCAGTGCTGACACAAGCCCTCAGTGTTGTTACAAGCCCTCAGAGCTGTTACACGCCCTCACTGCTGTTACAAGCCCTCAGCCCTGACACAAGCCCTCAGTGCTGTTCCAAGCCCTCAGCCCTGACACAGGCCCTCAGCGCTGACACAGGCCCTCAGCGCTGACACAGGCCCTCAGCGCTGACACAGGCCCTCAGCGCTGTTACAAGTCCTCAGCGCTGTTACAAGTCCTCAGCGCTGTTACAAGTCCTCAGCGCTGTTACAAGTCCTCAGTGCTGACACAAGCCCTCAGTGCTGTTACAAGCCCTCAGTGCTGATACAAGCCCTCAGTGCTGTTACACGCCCTCAGTGCTGTTACACGCCCTCATTGCTGTTACAAGCCCTCAGCGCTGTTACAAGCCCTCAGCGCTGACACAAGCCCTCAGCGCTGACACAAGCCCTCAGCGCTGACACAAGCCCTCAGCGCTGACACAAGCCCTCAGCGCTGTTCCAAGCCCTCAGCGCTGTTCCAAGCCCTCAGCGCTGTTCCAAGCCCTCAGCGCTGTTCCAAGCCCTCAGCGCTGTTCCAAGCCCTCAGCGCTGTTCCAAGTCCTCAGCGCTGTTCCAAGTCCTCAGCGCTGTTACAAGTCCTCAGCGCTGTTACAAGTCCTCAGTGCTGACACAAGCCCACAGCGCTGTTACAAGCCCTCAGCACTGACACAGGCCCTCAGCGCTGACACAGGCCCTCAGTGTTGTTACAAGCCCTCAGTGTTGTTACACGCCCTCAGTGCTGACACAAGCCCTCAGCGCTGACACAGGCTCTCAGTGCTGTTACACGCCCACATTGCTGTTACACGCCCTCAGCGCTGACACAAGCCCTCAGCGCTGTTACAAGCCCTCAGCGCTGTTACACGCCCACATTGCTGTTACACGCCCTCAGTGCTGTTACACGCCCTCAGCGCTGACACAAGCCCTCAGCGCTGACACAAGCCCTCATTGCTGTTACACGCCCACATTGCTGTTACAAGCCCTCATTGCTGTTACACGCCCTCAGCGCTGTTTCAAGCCCTCAGCGCTGTTACAAGCCCTCAGCGCTGTTACAAGCCCTCAGCGCTGTTACAAGCCCTCAGCGCTGACACAAGTCCTCAGCGCTGTTACAAGTCCTCAGCGCTGTTACAAGTCCTCAGCGCTGTTACATGCCCTCAGCGCTGTTACAAGCCCGCAGTGCTGACACAAGCCCTCAGCGCTGTTACAAGCCCTCAGCGCTGACACAGGCCCTCAGTGTTGTTACAAGCCC
The DNA here is from genome assembly GCF_020745735.1 of Hemiscyllium ocellatum. Taxonomy (NCBI): domain Eukaryota; kingdom Metazoa; phylum Chordata; class Chondrichthyes; order Orectolobiformes; family Hemiscylliidae; genus Hemiscyllium; species Hemiscyllium ocellatum. The sequence continues at coordinate 89,831 of NW_026867748.1, forward strand.
TCAGTGTTGTTACAAGCCCTCAGTGTTGTTACAAGCCCTCAGAGCTGTTACACGCCCTCAGTGCTGACACAAGCCCTCAGCGCTGACACAGGCCCTCAGTGCTGACACAAGCCCTCAGTGTTGTTACAAGCCCTCAGCGCTGTTACAAGCCCTCAGCGCTGTTACAAGTCCTCAGCGCTGTTACAGGTCCTCAGCGCTGTTACAAGTCCTCAGCGCTGTTACATGCCCTCAGCGCTGTTACAAGCCCGCAGTGCTGACACAAGCCCTCAGCGCTGTTACAAGCCCTCAGAGCTGACACAGGCCCTCAGCGCTGACACAGGCCCTCAGCGCTGACACAGGCCCTCAGTGTTGTTACAAGCCCTCAGTGTTGTTACAAGCCCTCAGTGTTGTTACAAGCCCTCAGAGCTGTTACACGCCCTCAGCCCTGACACAAGCCCTCAGCCCTGACACAAGCCCTCAGTGCTGTTCCAAGCCCTCAGCGCTGTTCCAAGCCCTCAGTGCTGTTCCAAGCCCTCAGCGCTGTTCCAAGCCCTCAGCGCTGTTCCAAGCCCTCAGTGCTGTTCCAAGCCCTCAGTGCTGTTCCAAGCCCTCAGTGCTGTTCCAAGCCCTCAGCGCTGTTCCAAGCCCTCAGTGCTGTTCCAAGCCCTCAGTGCTGTTCCAAGCCCTCAGTGCTGTTCCAAGCCCTCAGTGCTGTTCCAAGCCCTCAGAGCTGTTACACGCCCTCAGTGCTGACACAAGCCCTCAGTGTTGTTACAAGCCCTCAGAGCTGTTACACGCCCTCAGAGCTGTTACACGCCCTCAGTGCTGACACAGGCCCTCAGTGCTGACACAGGCCCTCAGCGCTGACACAGGCCCTCAGCGCTGACACAGGCCCTCAGTGCTGACACAAGCCCTCAGTGTTGTTACAAGCCCTCAGCGCTGTTACAAGCCCTCAGCTCTGACACAGGCCCTCAGCGCTGACACAGGCCCTCAGTGCTGACACAGGCCCTCAGTGCTGACACAGGCCCTCAGTGTTGTTACAAGCCCTCAGTCTTGTTACAAGCCCTCAGCGCTGTTACAAGTCCTCAGCGCTGTTACAAGTCCTCAGCGCTGTTACAAGTCCTCAGCGCTGTTACAAGTCCTCAGCGCTGTTACAAGCCCTCAGCGCTCACACAAGCCCTCAGTGTTGTTACAAGCCCTCAGTGTTGTTACAAGCCCTCAGTGTTGTTACAAGCCCTCAGCGCTGTTACAAGTCCTCAGTGCTGTTACAAGTCCTCAGCGCTGTTACAAGCCCTCAGTGCTGACACAAGCCCTCAGTGCTGACACAAGCCCTCAGTGTTGTTACAAGCCCTCAGTGTTGTTACAAGCCCTCAGCGCTGTTACAAGTCCTCAGCGCTGTTACAAGCCCTCAGTGCTGTTACAAGCCCTCAGAGCTGATACAAGTCCTCAGTGCTGACACAAGCCCTCAGCGCTGTTACAAGCCCTCAGAGCTGATACAAGTCCTCAGTGCTGACACAAGCCCTCAGCGCTGTTACAAGCCCTCAGCACTTTTATAAGCCCTCAGTGCTGTTACAAGCCCTCAGCCCTGACACAAGCCCTCAGCCCTGACACAGGCCCTCAGTGCTGACACAAGCCCTCAGTGTTGTTACAAGCCCTCAGCGCTGTTACAAGCCCTCAGCTCTGACACAGGCCCTCAGCTCTGACACAGGCCCTCAGCGCTGACACAGGCCCTCAGTGCTGACACAGGCCCTCAGTGCTGACACAGGCCCTCAGTGTTGTTACAAGCCCTCAGTGTTGTTACAAGCCCTCAGCGCTGTTACAAGTCCTCAGCGCTGTTACAAGTCCTCAGCGCTGTTACAAGCCCTCAGCGCTCACACAAGCCCTCAGTGTTGTTACAAGCCCTCAGTGTTGTTACAAGCCCTCAGTGTTGTTACAAGCCCTCAGCGCTGTTACAAGTCCTCAGTGCTGTTACAAGTCCTCAGCGCTGTTACAAGCCCTCAGTGCTGACACAAGCCCTCAGTGTTGTTACAAGCCCTCAGTGTTGTTACAAGCCCTCAGTGTTGTTACAAGCCCTCAGCGCTGTTACAAGTCCTCAGCGCTGTTACAAGCCCTCAGCGCTGTTACAAGCCCTCAGAGCTGATACAAGCCCTCAGTGCTGACACAAGCCCTCAGCGCTGTTACAAGCCCTCAGAGCTGATACAAGCCCTCAGTGCTGACACAAGCCCTCAGCGCTGTTACAAGCCCTCAGCGTTGTTACAAGCCCTCAGAGCTGTTACACGCCCTCAGTGTTGTTACAAGTCCTCAGTGCTGACACAAGCCCTCAGTGTTGTTACAAGCCCTCAGTGCTGACACAAGCTCTCAGAGCTGTTACACGCCCTCAGCACTTTTATAAGCCCTCAGTGCTGTTACAAGCCCTCAGCCCTGACACAAGCCCTCAGCCCTGACACAAGCCCTCAGCCCTGACACAAGCCCTCAGCACTTTTATAAGCCCTCAGTGCTGTTACAAGCCCTCAGCCCTGACACAAGCCCTCAGCCCTGACACAAGCCCTCAGCCCTGACACAAGCCCTCAGTGCTGACATAAGCCCTCAGTGCTGTTACAAGCCCTCAGTGCTGACACAAACCCTCAGCGCTAACACAGGCCCACAGCGCTGACATAAGCCCACAGCGCTGACACAAGCCCTCAGCGCTAACACAAGCCCTCAGTGCTGTTACAAGCCCTCAGTGCTGTTAAAAGCCCTCAGTGTTGTTACAAGCCCTCAGTGCTGACACAAACACTCAGTGCTGTTACAAGCCCTCAGTGCTGTTACAAGCCCTCAGTGCTGTTACAAGCCCTCAGTGTTGTTACAAGCCCTCAGTGCTGACACAAGCCCTCAGTGCTGACACAAGCCCTCAGTGCTGACACAAGCTCTCAGTGCTATTACAAGCCCTCAGCGCTGACACAAGCCCTCAGCGCTGACACAAGCCCTCAGTGCTGTTACAAGCCCTCAGCGCTAACACAAGCCCTCAACGCTGTTACAAGCCCTCAGCGCTGTTACAAGCCCTCAGCGCTAACACAAGCCCTCAATGCTGTTACAAGACCTCAACGCTGTTACAAGACCTCAGCGCTGTTACAAGCCCTCAGCACTAACACAAGCACTCAATGCTGTTACAAGCCCTCAGTGCTGTTACAAGCCCTCAGTGCTGTTAAAAGCCCTCAGTGTTGTTACAAGCCCTCAGTGCTGTTACAAGCCCTCAGTGCTGTTACAAGCCCTCAGTGTTGTTACAAGCCCTCAGTGCTGACACAAGCCCTCAGTGCTGACACAAGCCCTCAGTGCTGACACAAGCTCTCAGTGCTATTACAAGCCCTCAGCGCTGACACAAGCCCTCAGCGCTGACACAAGCCCTCAACGCTGTTACAAGACCTCAACGCTGTTACAAGCCCTCAGCGCTAACACAAGTCCTCAATGCTGTTACAAGCCCTCAGCGCTGTTCCAAGCCCTCAGCGCTGTTCCAAGCCCTCAGCGCTGTTCCAAGCCCTCAGCGCTGTTACAAGTCCTCAGCGCTGTTACAAGTCCTCAGCGCTGTTACAAGTCCTCAGTGCTGACACAAGCCCACAGCGCTGTTACAAGCCCTCAGCACTGACACAGGCCCTCAGCGCTGACACAGGCCCTCAGTGTTGTTACAAGCCCTCAGTGTTGTTACACGCCCTCAGTGCTGACACAAGCCCTCAGCGCTGACACAGGCTCTCAGTGCTGTTACACGCCCACATTGCTGTTACACGCCCTCAGTGCTGTTACACGCCCTCAGCGCTGACACAAGCCCTCAGCGCTGTTACAAGCCCTCAGCGCTGTTACACGCCCACATTGCTGTTACACGCCCTCAGTGCTGTTACACGCCCTCAGCGCTGACACAAGCCCTCAGCGCTGACACAAGCCCTCATTGCTGTTACACGCCCACATTGCTGTTACAAGCCCTCATTGCTGTTACACGCCCTCAGCGCTGTTTCAAGCCCTCAGCGCTGTTACAAGCCCTCAGCGCTGTTACAAGCCCTCAGCGCTGTTACAAGTCCTCAGCGCTGACACAAGTCCTCAGCGCTGTTACAAGTCCTCAGCGCTGTTACAAGTCCTCAGCGCTGTTACATGCCCTCAGCGCTGTTACAAGCCCGCAGTGCTGACACAAGCCCTCAGCGCTGTTACAAGCCCTCAGCGCTGACACAGGCCCTCAGCGCTGACACAGGCCCTCAGTGTTGTTACAAGCCCTCAGTGTTGTTACAAGCCCTCAGTGTTGTTACAAGCCCTCAGAGCTGTTACACGCCCTCAGTGCTGACACAAGCCCTCAGCGCTGACACAGGCCCTCAGTGCTGACACAAGCCCTCAGTGTTGTTACAAGCCCTCAGCGCTGTTACAAGTCCTCAGCGCTGTTACAAGTCCTCAGCGCTGTTACAAGTCCTCAGTGCTGACACAAGCCCACAGCGCTGTTACAAGCCCTCAGTGCTGACACAAGCCCTCAGTGCTGTTACAAGCCCTCAGTGCTGATACAAGCCCTCAGTGCTGTTACACGCCCTCAGTGCTGTTACACGCCCTCATTGCTGTTACAAGCCCTCAGCGCTGTTACAAGCCCTCAGCGCTGTTACAAGCCCTCAGCGCTGACACAAGCCCTCAGCGCTGTTCCAAGCCCTCAGCGCTGTTCCAGGCCCTCAGCGCTGTTCCAAGCCCTCAGCGCTGTTCCAAGCCCTCAGCGCTGTTCCAAGTCCTCAGCGCTGTTCCAAGTCCTCAGCGCTGTTCCAAGTCCTCAGTGCTGTTACATGCCCTCAGCGCTGTTACAAGCCCGCAGTGCTGACACAGGCCCTCAGCGCTGTTACAAGCCCTCAGCGCTGACACAGGCCCTCAGCACTGACACAGGCCCTCAGCGCTGACACAGGCCCTCAGCGCTGACACAGGCCCTCAGTGTTGTTACAAGCCCTCAGTGTTGTTACAAGCCCTCAGAGCTGTTACACGCCCTCAGCCCTGACACAAGCCCTCAGCCCTGACACAAGCCCTCAGCGCTGTTCCAAGCCCTCAGCGCTGTTCCAAGCCCTCAGTGCTGTTCCAAGGCCTCAGTGCTGTTCCAAGCCCTCAGTGCTGTTCCAAGCCCTCAGTGCTGTTCCAAGCCCTCAGTGCTGTTCCAAGCCCTCAGTGCTGTTCCAAGCCCTCAGAGCTGTTACACGCCCTCAGTGCTGACACAAGCCCTCAGTGTTGTTACAAGCCCTCAGTGTTGTTACAAGCCCTCAGAGCTGTTACACGCCCTCAGTGCTGACACAAGCCCTCAGCGCTGACACAGGCCCTCAGTGCTGACACAAGCCCTCAGTGCTGACACAAGCCCTCAGTGCTGTTACAAGTCCTCAGCGCTGTTACAAGTCCTCAGCGCTGTTACAAGTCCTCAGCGCTGTTACAAGTCCTCAGCGCTGTTACAAGTCCTCAGCGCTGTTACAAGTCCTCAGCGCTGTTACAAGTCCTCAGCGCTGTTACATGCCCTCAGCGCTGTTACAAGCCCTCAGCGCTGTTACAAGCCCTCAGCGCTGACACAGGCCCTCAGCGCTGACACAGGCCCTCAGTGTTGTTACAAGCCCTCAGTGTTGTTACAAGCCCTCAGTGTTGTTACAAGCCCTCAGAGCTGTTACACGCCCTCAGCCCTGACACAAGCCCTCAGCCCTGACACAAGCCCTCAGTGTTGTTACAAGCCCTCAGTGTTGTTACAAGCCCTCAGAGGCTGACACACGCCCTCAGTGCTGTCACAAGCCCTCAGTGCTGACACAAGCCCTCAGCGCTGATACAAGCCCTCAGCGCTGATACAAGCCCTCAGTGCTGACACAAGCCCTCAGTGTTGTTACAAGCCCTCAGAGCTGTTACACGCCCTCACTGCTGTTACAAGCCCTCAGCCCTGACACAAGCCCTCAGTGCTGTTCCAAGCCCTCAGCCCTGACACAGGCCCTCAGCGCTGACACAGGCCCTCAGTGCTGACACAAGCCCTCAGCGCTGACACAGGCCCTCAGCGCTGACACAGGCCCTCAGCGCTGACACAGGCCCTCAGCGCTGACACAGGCCCTCAGTGTTGTTACAAGTCCTCAGCGCTGTTACAAGTCCTCAGCGCTGTTACAAGTCCTCAGTGCTGACACAAGCCCACAGCGCTGTTACAAGCCCTCAGTGCTGACACAAGCCCTCAGTGCTGTTACAAGCCCTCAGTGCTGTTACAAGCCCTCAGTGCTGTTACAAGCCCTCAGTGCTGATACAAGCCCTCAGTGCTGTTACACGCCCTCAGTGCTGTTACACGCCCTCATTGCTGTTACACGCCCTCATTGCTGTTACAAGCCCTCAGCGCTGTTACAAGCCCTCAGCGCTGACACAAGCCCTCAGCGCTGTTCCAAGCCCTCAGCGCTGTTCCAAGACCTCAGTGCTGTTCCAAGCCCTCAGCGCTGTTCCAAGCCCTCAGCGCTGTTCCAAGCCCTCAGTGCTGTTCCAAGCCCTCAGTGCTGTTACAAGCCCTCAGTGCTGTTACAAGCCCTCAGAGCTGTTACACGCCCTCAGTGCTGACACAAGCCCTCAGTGTTGTTACAAGCCCTCAGTGTTGTTACAAGCCCTCAGTGTTGTTACAAGCCCTCAGAGCTGTTACACGCCCTCAGTGCTGACACAAGCCCTCAGTGTTGTTACAAGCCCTCAGTGTTGTTACAAGCCCTCAGAGCTGTTACACGCCCTCAGTGCTGACACAAGCCCTCAGCGCTGACACAGGCCCTCAGTGCTGACACAAGCCCTCAGTGTTGTTACAAGCCCTCAGCGCTGTTACAAGTCCTCAGCGCTGTTACAAGTCCTCAGCGCTGTTACAAGTCCTCAGCGCTGTTACAAGTCCTCAGCGCTGTTACAAGTCCTCAGTGCTGTTACATGCCCTCAGCGCTGTTACAAGCCCGCAGTGCTGACACAGGCCCTCAGCGCTGTTACAAGCCCTCAGCGCTGACACAGGCCCTCAGCGCTGACACAGGCCCTCAGCGCTGACACAGGCCCTCAGTGTTGTTACAAGCCCTCAGTGTTGTTACAAGCCCTCAGTGATGTTACAAGCCCTCAGAGCTGTTACACGCCCTCAGCCCTGACACAAGCCCTCAGCCCTGACACAAGCCCTCAGCCCTGACACAAGCCCTCAGCGCTGTTCCAAGCCCTCAGCGCTGTTCCAAGCCCTCAGTGCTGTTCCAAGCCCTCAGTGCTGTTCCAAGCCCTCAGTGCTGTTCCAAGCCCTCAGTGCTGTTCCAAGCCCTCAGAGCTGTTACACGCCCTCAGTGCTGACACAAGCCCTCAGTGTTGTTACAAGCCCTCAGAGCTGTTACACGCCCTCAGTGCTGACACAAGCCCTCAGCGCTGACACAGGCCCTCAGTGCTGACACAAGCCCTCAGTGCTGACACAAGCCCTCAGTGTTGTTACAAGTCCTCAGCGCTGTTACAAGTCCTCAGCGCTGTTACATGCCCTCAGCGCTGTTACAAGCCCGCAGCGCTGACACAAGCCCTCAGCGCTGTTACAAGCCCTCAGCGCTGTTACAAGCCCTCAGCGCTGACACAGGCCCTCAGCGCTGACACAGGCCCTCAGTGTTGTTACAAGCCCTCAGTGTTGTTACAAGCCCTCAGTGTTGTTACAAGCCCTCAGAGCTGTTACACGCCCTCAGCCCTGACACAAGCCCTCAGCCCTGACACAAGCCCTCAGTGTTGTTACAAGCCCTCAGTGTTGTTACAAGCCCTCAGTGTTGTTACAAGCCCTCAGAGGCTGACACACGCCCTCAGTGCTGTCACAAGCCCTCAGCGCTGACACAAGCCCTCAGCGCTGATACAAGCCCTCAGCGCTGATACAAGCCCTCAGTGCTGACACAAGCCCTCAGTGTTGTTACAAGCCCTCAGAGCTGTTACACGCCCTCACTGCTGTTACAAGCCCTCAGCCCTGACACAAGCCCTCAGTGCTGTTCCAAGCCCTCAGCCCTGACACAGGCCCTCAGCGCTGACACAGGCCCTCAGCGCTGACACAGGCCCTCAGCGCTGACACAGGCCCTCAGCGCTGTTACAAGTCCTCAGCGCTGTTACAAGTCCTCAGCGCTGTTACAAGTCCTCAGCGCTGTTACAAGTCCTCAGTGCTGACACAAGCCCTCAGTGCTGTTACAAGCCCTCAGTGCTGATACAAGCCCTCAGTGCTGTTACACGCCCTCAGTGCTGTTACACGCCCTCATTGCTGTTACAAGCCCTCAGCGCTGTTACAAGCCCTCAGCGCTGACACAAGCCCTCAGCGCTGACACAAGCCCTCAGCGCTGTTCCAAGCCCTCAGCGCTGTTCCAAGCCCTCAGCGCTGTTCCAAGCCCTCAGCGCTGTTCCAAGCCCTCAGCGCTGTTCCAAGTCCTCAGCGCTGTTCCAAGTCCTCAGCGCTGTTACAAGTCCTCAGCGCTGTTACAAGTCCTCAGCGCTGTTACAAGTCCTCAGTGCTGACACAAGCCCACAGCGCTGTTACAAGCCCTCAGCACTGACACAGGCCCTCAGCGCTGACACAGGCCCTCAGTGTTGTTACAAGCCCTCAGTGTTGTTACACGCCCTCAGTGCTGACACAAGCCCTCAGCGCTGACACAGGCTCTCAGTGCTGTTACACGCCCACATTGCTGTTACACGCCCTCAGCGCTGACACAAGCCCTCAGCGCTGTTACAAGCCCTCAGCGCTGTTACACGCCCACATTGCTGTTACACGCCCTCAGTGCTGTTACACGCCCTCAGCGCTGACACAAGCCCTCAGCGCTGACACAAGCCCTCATTGCTGTTACACGCCCACATTGCTGTTACAAGCCCTCATTGCTGTTACACGCCCTCAGCGCTGTTTCAAGCCCTCAGCGCTGTTACAAGCCCTCAGCGCTGTTACAAGCCCTCAGCGCTGACACAAGTCCTCAGCGCTGTTACAAGTCCTCAGCGCTGTTACAAGTCCTCAGCGCTGTTACATGCCCTCAGCGCTGTTACAAGCCCGCAGTGCTGACACAAGCCCTCAGCGCTGTTACAAGCCCTCAGCGCTGACACAGGCCCTCAGCGCTGACACAGGCCCTCAGCGCTGACACAGGCCCTCAGTGTTGTTACAAGCCCTCAGTGTTGTTACAAGCCCTCAGTGTTGTTACAAGCCCTCAGAGCTGTTACACGCCCTCAGTGCTGACACAAGCCCTCAGCGCTGACACAGGCCCTCAGTGCTGACACAAGCCCTCAGTGTTGTTACAAGCCCTCAGCGCTGTTACAAGCCCTCAGCGCTGTTACAAGTCCTCAGCGCTGTTACAAGTCCTCAGCGCTGTTACAAGTCCTCAGCGCTGTTACATGCCCTCAGCGCTGTTACAAGCCCGCAGTGCTGACACAAGCCCTCAGCGCTGTTACAAGCCCTCAGAGCTGACACAGGCCCTCAGCGCTGACACAGGCCCTCAGCGCTGACACAGGCCCTCAGTGTTGTTACAAGCCCTCAGTGTTGTTACAAGCCCTCAGTGTTGTTACAAGCCCTCAGAGCTGTTACACGCCCTCAGCCCTGACACAAGCCCTCAGCCCTGACACAAGCCCTCAGTGCTGTTCCAAGCCCTCAGCGCTGTTCCAAGCCCTCAGTGCTGTTCCAAGCCCTCAGTGCTGTTCCAAGCCCTCAGCGCTGTTCCAAGCCCTCAGTGCTGTTCCAAGCCCTCAGTGCTGTTCCAAGCCCTCAGTGCTGTTCCAAGCCCTCAGCGCTGTTCCAAGCCCTCAGTGCTGTTCCAAGCCCTCAGTGCTGTTCCAAGCCCTCAGTGCTGTTCCAAGCCCTCAGTGCTGTTCCAAGCCCTCAGAGCTGTTACACGCCCTCAGTGCTGACACAAGCCCTCAGTGTTGTTACAAGCCCTCAGAGCTGTTACACGCCCTCAGAGCTGTTACACGCCCTCAGTGCTGACACAGGCCCTCAGTGCTGACACAGGCCCTCAGCGCTGACACAGGCCCTCAGCGCTGACACAGGCCCTCAGTGCTGACACAAGCCCTCAGTGTTGTTACAAGCCCTCAGCGCTGTTACAAGCCCTCAGCTCTGACACAGGCCCTCAGCGCTGACACAGGCCCTCAGCGCTGACACAGGCCCTCAGTGCTGACACAGGCCCTCAGTGTTGTTACAAGCCCTCAGTCTTGTTACAAGCCCTCAGCGCTGTTACAAGTCCTCAGCGCTGTTACAAGTCCTCAGCGCTGTTACAAGTCCTCAGCGCTGTTACAAGCCCTCAGCGCTCACACAAGCCCTCAGTGTTGTTACAAGCCCTCAGTGTTGTTACAAGCCCTCAGTGTTGTTACAAGCCCTCAGCGCTGTTACAAGTCCTCAGTGCTGTTACAAGTCCTCAGCGCTGTTACAAGCCCTCAGTGCTGACACAAGCCCTCAGTGCTGACACAAGCCCTCAGTGTTGTTACAAGCCCTCAGTGTTGTTACAAGCCCTCAGCGCTGTTACAAGTCCTCAGCGCTGTTACAAGTCCTCAGCGCTGTTACAAGCCCTCAGTGCTGTTACAAGCCCTCAGAGCTGATACAAGTCCTCAGTGCTGACACAAGCCCTCAGCGCTGTTACAAGCCCTCAGAGCTGATACAAGTCCTCAGTGCTGACACAAGCCCTCAGCGCTGTTACAAGCCCTCAGCGTTGTTACAAGCCCTCAGAGCTGTTACACGCCCTCAGTGTTGTTACAAGTCCTCAGTGCTGACACAAGCCCTCAGTGTTGTTACAAGCCCTCAGTGCTGACACAAGCTCTCAGAGCTGTTACACGCCCTCAGCACTTTTATAAGCCCTCAGTGCTGTTACAAGCCCTCAGCCCTGACACAAGCCCTCAGCCCTGACACAGGCCCTCAGTGCTGACACAAGCCCTCAGTGTTGTTACAAGCCCTCAGCGCTGTTACAAGCCCTCAGCTCTGACACAGGCCCTCAGCTCTGACACAGGCCCTCAGCGCTGACACAGGCCCTCAGTGCTGACACAGGCCCTCAGTGCTGACACAGGCCCTCAGTGTTGTTACAAGCCCTCAGTCTTGTTACAAGCCCTCAGCGCTGTTACAAGTCCTCAGCGCTGTTACAAGTCCTCAGCGCTGTTACAAGCCCTCAGCGCTCACACAAGCCCTCAGTGTTGTTACAAGCCCTCAGTGTTGTTACAAGCCCTCAGTGTTGTTACAAGCCCTCAGCGCTGTTACAAGTCCTCAGTGCTGTTACAAGTCCTCAGCGCTGTTACAAGCCCTCAGTGCTGACACAAGCCCTCAGTGTTGTTACAAGCCCTCAGTGTTGTTACAAGCCCTCAGTGTTGTTACAAGCCCTCAGCGCTGTTACAAGTCCTCAGCGCTGTTACAAGCCCTCAGCGCTGTTACAAGCCCTCAGAGCTGATACAAGTCCTCAGTGCTGACACAAGCCCTCAGCGCTGTTACAAGCCCTCAGAGCTGATACAAGCCCTCAGTGCTGACACAAGCCCTCAGCGCTGTTACAAGCCCTCAGCGTTGTTACAAGCCCTCAGAGCTGTTACACGCCCTCAGTGTTGTTACAAGTCCTCAGTGCTGACACAAGCCCTCAGTGTTGTTACAAGCCCTCAGTGCTGACACAAGCTCTCAGAGCTGTTACACGCCCTCAGCACTTTTATAAGCCCTCAGTGCTGTTACAAGCCCTCAGCCCTGACACAAGCCCTCAGCCCTGACACAAGCCCTCAGCCCTGACACAAGCCCTCAGCACTTTTATAAGCCCTCAGTGCTGTTACAAGCCCTCAGCCCTGACACAAGCCCTCAGCCCTGACACAAGCCCTCAGCCCTGACACAAGCCCTCAGTGCTGACATAAGCCCTCAGTGCTGTTACAAGCCCTCAGTGCTGACACAAACCCTCAGCGCTAACACAGGCCCACAGCGCTGACATAAGCCCACAGCGCTGACACAAGCCCTCAGCGCTAACACAAGCCCTCAGTGCTGTTACAAGCCCTCAGTGCTGTTAAAAGCCCTCAGTGTTGTTACAAGCCCTCAGTGCTGACACAAACACTCAGTGCTGTTACAAGCCCTCAGTGCTGTTACAAGCCCTCAGTGCTGTTACAAGCCCTCAGTGTTGTTACAAGCCCTCAGTGCTGACACAAGCCCTCAGTGCTGACACAAGCCCTCAGTGCTGACACAAGCTCTCAGTGCTATTACAAGCCCTCAGCGCTGACACAAGCCCTCAGCGCTGACACAAGCCCTCAGTGCTGTTACAAGCCCTCAGCGCTAACACAAGCCCTCAACGCTGTTACAAGCCCTCAGCGCTGTTACAAGCCCTCAGCGCTAACACAAGCCCTCAATGCTGTTACAAGACCTCAACGCTGTTACAAGACCTCAGCGCTGTTACAAGCCCTCAGCACTAACACAAGCACTCAATGCTGTTACAAGCCCTCAGTGCTGTTACAAGCCCTCAGTGCTGTTAAAAGCCCTCAGTGTTGTTACAAGCCCTCAGTGCTGTTACAAGCCCTCAGTGCTGTTACAAGCCCTCAGTGTTGTTACAAGCCCTCAGTGCTGACACAAGCCCTCAGTGCTGACACAAGCCCTCAGTGCTGACACAAGCTCTCAGTGCTATTACAAGCCCTCAGCGCTGACACAAGCCCTCAGCGCTGACACAAGCCCTCAACGCTGTTACAAGACCTCAACGCTGTTACAAGCCCTCAGCGCTAACACAAGTCCTCAATGCTGTTACAAGCCCTCAGTGCTGCTACAAGCCCTCAGTGCTGTTAAAAGCCCTCAGTGTTGTTACAAGCCCTCAGTGCTGTTACAAGCCCTCAGTGCTGTTACAAGCCCTCAGTGCTGTTACAAGCCCTCAGTGCTGACACAAGCCCTCAGTGCTGACACAAGCCCTCAGTGTTGTTACAAGCCCTCAGTGTTGTTACAAGCCCTCAGTGCTGACACAAGCTCTCAGTGCTGACACAAGCCCTCAGTGCTGTTACAAGCCCTCAGTGCTGTTACAAGCCCTCAGTGCTGACACAAGCCCTCAGTGCTGACACAAGCCCTCAGTGCTGTCACAAGCCCTCAGTGCTGACACACGCCCTCAGTGCTGACCATGGATCTGATTTTATTGAGTTGAGGATCCAGCTCCCTGCTCCTGCCCCCACACTCCCCGGTGGTGGGTCATGTCGGTGAGTTGCCGTGGGGTCGCTCTGCTTGGTCACCGTCCCCCAGTTCCCCAACTGTCTCGAATGAATTCTCTGTTGGGACAACACACACATTATTACAAACAGGGGTCTCCCATCTCCCTCTCCCGAACACCCAAAACACACACTCACACACACTCCTGCACGCGCACAGACAAGCACACGTGCACTCTCTCCCTCTAACATGTCACACACACACAAATGCACACTCGCACATACTATATCACACACTCTCACGTGTGTGTGCACACCCTCGCTCGCAATCTCTCTCTCTCTCGCTCTCCCACACACCCTTTCTCTCACACACTCTCGCTCACGTTCTCTCTCTCACTGTCAGTGTCACACTCACACACACTCTCACTCACACTCACTGTAACTCTCTCTCACTCTCACTCTCTCACACTGTCTCACTCTCTCTCTCACTCTCTCACACTCTCTCACACTCACACACACACACACACTCACTCACTCTCTCACTCTCTCACTCTCTCACTCACACTCACACTCACACACACTCTCACTCTCACTCTCACTCTCTCACTCACTCTCTCACTCTCTCACTCTCTCACTCTCTCTCACTCTCACTCTCTCACTCTCTCTCACTCTCTCTCACTCTCACTCTCACTCACACTCTCACTCACTGTCACTCACTCTCACTCACTCTCTCTCTCACTCTCACACTCTCACACTCTCACACTCTCTCACACTCTCTCTCACTCTCACACTCTCTCACACTCTCTCACTCTCTCACTCTCTCTCTCACTCTCTCACTCTCTCACTCTCACTCTCTCACTCTCTCACTCTCTCACTCTCTCTCACTCTCTCACACTCTCTCTCTCTCACTCTCTCTCTCACTCTCTCACTCTCTCTCTCACTCTCTCACTCTCACTCTCTCACTCTCTCTCTCACTCTCTCACTCTCACTCTCTCACTCTCTCACTCTCTCTCACTCTCTGTCTCTCTCTCTCTCACTCTCACCCACCCACCCACCCAGCCGAGAGCAGGGGGACCACCCCCTTCCCCACCCGCGGGGCGGGGGGGGGGCCACATGCCTTGGCTCCCCCAACACTCCCCTCCCCTCCCCTCCCCCCAACCCCGGGGACCGCAGCAGCGCCTCCCGTCCACCGGAGGCGCCGTGAGCAGCCCTCGCACCGGCAATCCATTCCTAAAGCCGGCACCCCCACCGCGGTGGGGGTTTGTGGGGGGTTGGGGGCGTGGAGAGACCAGCCTCTCCGGGCTCCTCACCCCTCCCAGCCCCCCCACTCCGAAGCTCGCGCGCGCACAGACGCGCACTTACACTGCGCGGTTACGCCCAACGGGAGGCTGCGCTCGGAGAACCGCTCCCGCCCGCGCTTCTGGCGGTAGGCGCAGCGGTAGAAGACGGTGCTGCCGCTCCGGGGCGCCCTCACGCCGAAGCTGGCCACGGCACTGCCGGCTCCGGCCCTCACCGACGCCACCGGCCTTCTGCCGCCGTCCCGGTACAGGTAGAACCGGCGCCCGGTCTGCCGGCCCGGCGCCGCACAGGAGACGGTGAGACTCTGCCCGGCGGCGAACGCCTCGCCCCCACCGTCCACCCGGATCCCCGGTTGCGGCAAGTCCCCTGGGGGAAACAAGGGCGGGGTTTGGGGGGAGGGGGGGGAAGGGTCAGAGGGGTTAAGGCAGGGAGGTCAGGGGTCATCGGACACCGACCCGCTCCCAGACCCGTTTTCCCCCCTCCCACACTTTACGCCTGGCTCATCCCCGCCCTAACCTGCACATCCCTGGGCACTGTGGGTAATTTAGCACGGCCAATCCCCCACCCTAACCCGCACATCCCTGGGCACTATGGGTAATTTAGCACGGTCAATCCCCCACCCTAACCTGCACATCCCTGGCACTGTGGGTAATTTAGCACGGCCAATCCCCCACCCTAACCCGCACATCCCTGGGCACTGTGGGTAATTTAGCACGGCCAATCCCCCACCCTAACCCGCACATCCCTGGGCACTATGGGTAATTTAGCACGGCCAATCCCCCACCCTAACCCGCACATCCCTGGGCACTATGGGTAATTTAGCACGGCCAATCCCCCACCCTAACCTGCAGATCCCTGGGCACTATGGGTAATTTAGCATGGCTTTGAGGTTATGCTCTTATTCTCTACAGCCCCCTGGCTCGGACCGCCCCGGGAATATTGTGTTCACTTCTGGTGGCCGCATTGTGGGGAGGATGTGGCCGCTTTAGAGAGGGCGCAGGGGGGATTTCCCGGGATGCTGCCCGGGCTGGAGGGAAGGTCTTATGAAGGAAGGTTGTGGGAGCTTTCGGTTTTTCTCATTGGAGTGTGGAAGATGAGGGACGATTCGGCAGAGGTGTACGAGATGGTGGGAGGTGGAGATCGTGGATAGCCAGGGACGTTTTCCCCCCAGGGGCCATCGTTTAAAGGTGGCTGGAACTTCTAGAAACACATTGGTTTGGATCCCGTTTCCCAACCTTATTTGGGAAGATTTGCAGCTCTGGAAGCAGGTTTGCTCATTGAGCTGGAAGGTCCGTTTCTCAGACGTTTCGTCACCGTGCTCGCCAACATCGTCCCTGAGTCTCCGAATGGGGGAGATCGTTTCCAGATCGCGCTCTCTCTCTCTCTCTCGGAGGTTGGTCAATGGGATCCAGGTGGGTGTGTTTGTGGGCGGAGAACGCCAAGGCTTCGAGGGATTCCTGGGCGGACTTCCCGTTTCTCGACCACGGTGGGGGACGGAACGCGGACGCTCACTGACGACGTGAACCGAGCGTGGTGACGAAACGTCAGAGAACCAACCTTCCAGCTCAGCGAGCTGACTTCCAACCGGGAACTGCCTGCTCTGGTCTACGTGTGACTCCAGTCCCACGGCAACTCCGCCCTGAGTAACGTTCGGAGCGGCCCTCTCACCCCCTCTCGTCGGCCTTTGACGTTTGCCTCACGGTTGGACAGGGAGGTTAAGAAGGAGTCTTAGCACACTTGCCTTCACAGCTCAGACCTTTTGAGAAGAGGGAGGTGGGGGACATCACGTTGGGGTTGTACAGGACCTTGGTGAGGTTTCGTCTGGAGGACTGCGTTTCGGTCGCCCCGCGACAGGGAGGAGACAATTAACGCAGAGAGGGTTACAGAAGGGAGTGGAGTTACAGGGAGAAGCTGGGATGCTTTTCACTGGAAGGGGTGCCCTGGGAGAGGTTGCTAAAACCAGGAGCGGGAATAGATAAGGCGAATGCGGGTTAGGGTGGGGATTGGCTGTGCTAAATTACCCATAGTGCCCAGGGATGTGCAGGTTAGGGTGGAGATTGGCTGTGCTAAATTACCCATAGTGCCCAGGGATGTGCAGGTTAGGGTGGGGATTGACCGTGCTAAATTACCCATAGTGCCCCAGGTTCGGTGTTGGGTTAGATGCATGCATCAGGGGTACATATGGAGGGGTCGGTGTGGATGTGTTGGGCCGAAGGGCCTGTGTCCGCACTGTAATGGCGTGTGGATCAGCCCCTTCCCAATGGCTGCTGCTGGAGGCGGGGAGTGTCTGGAATGACGCAGAGAGCTGGACGCTCCTTACCTATCTCCCTCACCCGCACCCCGTCGCTGAGAGGTGACTCGAACCACTTGCTTGGCGAGTCCAGTGCGTACATGCACTGGTACAGACCGCCCCTGTTGGTGCCCAGGACCTGGACGGTCCGGAAGCTGTGGGGTTCCCCGGTCCGGGCAGGCTGACCGTCGCGGTAAAAGTAGTAATAACCTTCGCCCTGGGCGAGTTCACCCCGGCAGGTCATTCTCATGTTGTCTCCCGCCCAGTACACCCCATTCCTGACGTCCAGGACCAAGGTGGGCTTGGCGAGAGGGTCTGTCCGAGAGAGAGAGAGAAGGGGGTGAAGTGACCTTGGCTTCATTGCAAGATGTTCCCTCAGTCCCCCTTCCAACCCGGAATATCGCCCAACTCCAGCCGTGAACACCACCCAGCCTCCACGCGAGAGGAATGGGATCCCTACAGAGTGGAAACAGGGCCCAGAGGCCCATCCCACACATCCCTGGGCACTATGGGTAATTTAGCACGGCCAATCCCCCCACCCTAACCTGCACATCCATGGGCACTATGGGTAATGTAGCACGGCCAATCCCCCCACCCTAACCTGCACATCCCTGGGCACTATGGGTAATTTAGCACGGCCAATCCCCCCAGCCTAACTCGCACATCCCTGGGCACTATGGGTAATTTAGCATGGCCAATCCCCCACCCTAACCTGCACATCCCTGGGCACTATGGGTAATTTAGCATGGCCAATCCCCCACCCTAACCTGCACATCCCTGGGCACTATGGGTAATTTAGCACGGCCAATCCCCCCACCCTAACCTGCACATCCCTGGGCACTATGGGTAATGTAGCACGGCCAATCCCCCCACCCTAACCTGCACATCCCTGGGCACTATGGGTAATTTAGCACGGCCAATCCCCCCACCCTAACTCGCACATCCCTGGGCACTATGGGTAATTTAGCATGGCCAATCCCCCACCCTAACCTGCACATCCCTGGGCACTATGGGTAATTTAGCACGGCCAATCCCCCACCCTAACCCGCACATCCCTGGGGCACTATGGGTAATTTAGCATGGCCAATCCCCCACCCTAACCTGCACATCCCTGGGCACTATGGGTAATTTAGCACGGCCAATCCCCCACCCTAACCTGCACATCCCTGGGCACTATGGGTAATTTAGCACGGTCAATCCCCCACCCTAACCTGCACATCCCTGGGGCACTATGGGTAATTTAGCACGGTCAATCCCCAACCTAACCTGCACATCCCTGGGCACTATGGGTAATTTAGCACGGCCAATCCCCCACCCTAACCTGCACATCCCTGGGGCACTATGGGTAATTTAGCACGCCAATCCCCCACCCTAACCCGCACATCCCTGGGCACTATGGGTAATTTAGCACGGCCAATCCCCCACCCTAACCTGCACATCCCTGGACTGTGGGGGGAAACTGGTGGGAATCGAACCCAGGTTCCTGGCACTGTAAGGCAGCAGCGCTCACCCACTGAGCCCTCCCTGCCGCCTCTGTCCTGCGTCCATGCTCCCACCAGCACCCAGGGGCCTTGCCGTCACCCTGATCAAACACTTCCCCAATCCCTCTGCTCCCACACTCTCTCTCCTCCCCCATCCCATTGACACCCGGGGATGAGGGGGATTGGGGGGGTGTGAGGGAGCTGACGTACTCACCGCGGGCGGTGATGGAGAGGGAGTTGCTCATTTCGGAGAGGACCGTCCGCTCTGTCAGCACCCTCCGGTACCGACAGGAGTATCCCACGGTGCCGCGGGACACCAGCCCCCCGATCTCAAAGACGACGAAAGAGGTCATGTCGACGGGGGTCCGGGAGGCGACGGGCTCCTCCCGGCCGTCCCGGTGGAGGTAGAAGGTGCTCTCCCGGTCCTCAGTCCCTCCCCCGTTGCACACCAGGCTGACCGACTCGCCCACCTCGAAGGTGCGGTTGACTTCTCGCAGGTAGAGGTAGGGCTGCACCAGACGGCCTGCGAGTCAGAGAGCGGGAGAAAGTCAGGATGACTCCCCATCGGCCTAACCCATCCCCATTCCCCGTCAGGGATTGGAATAGGAGGGTGAGGGAGATAGGGAGGGAGGGAGGGAGGGAGGGATGGGAACAGGAGGGTGAGGGTTTTACCCTCGATGATGATCTGTGTGGGCTCACTCGGTGCAGACTGGATCTCCCGTCCCGAGACGGTGATGGCGTAGAGGCAGTAATAGCTTTGGATGGTCTTCGTCTGCACAAGGGTGATGTCAAATATGGCGGAGGGTGCGTCCACGCGTTGGCGGAGGGAGGGCATTCCCTCCTCCTCACTGACCTGGGAGAGGGTGAAGGTCACATTCCCAAGGGGGACGGGGGCGGTGCAGTTCACCAGGACACGTTCCCCGGAGACAAACACGTGGTAGGGACCCACGGGGAGCAGCCGTGGCTTCAGGGGCCGCTCTGGAGGGAGGGAGAGAGGGGGGAGGGAGAGAGGGGGGAGAGGGGGGGGGAGAGGGGGAGGGAGAGGGAGGGGGAGAGAGAGGGAGGGAGGGAGAGAGAGAGGGGGAGGGAGAGAGGGAGAGAGGGGGGGAGAGAGAGAGGGAGGGAGAGAGGGAAGCAAAACAGAGCCCATTAAATGTGGTATTTAAACCCGAAACAGCAGCTCTCCCTCCGCATTCCCTCCCTCCCTCTGTCCCTCACCCTCCTGTTCCAATCCCTCCCTCCCTATCTCCCTCACCCTCCTACACCCCTCACCCTCCTGTTCCAATCCCTCCCTCCCTATCTCCCTCACCCTCCTACACCCCTCACCCTCCTGTTCCAATCCCTCCCTCCCTCTCTCTGTCAACTCACACACACACTCCCTCTCTCTCTCTCTCTCTTTCTCTCTCTCACACACACACCCACTCTCTCTATCTCTCACACACTCTCTCTCTCTCTCACCCACACACTCTCTCACACACTTCCACTCTCTCTCTCACACACTCTCTCTCTCACACACACACTCTCTCACACACTTCCACTCTCTCTCTCACACACTCTCTCTCTCACACACACACTCTCTCACACACACTCCCTCTCTCTCACACACTCTCTCTCTCTCTCTCACACCCCACACACTCTCTCTCACACACACACTCTCTCTCTTTCTCTCTCTCACACACACACACACCCACTCTCTCTCTCTCTCACACACTCTCTCTCACACACACTCTCTCTGACCCACACACTCTCTCTCACACACACACACACTTTCTCTCTCACACACACACACACACACGCACACACAGAGGCCGGTGTGTGCAGTGTCCCTCTCCCCCTGCCCCCTCCTTACCGATGACGGGGACCCGGACGCCGTGACTGTGCTCGGAGAGGAATTCCCGGTCTCCTTCCCAATCCCAGTAGGAGCAGGTGAAGCTCTGGTTCCCCGGCTGGGTCAGGTCGCTGACGTCGAAGATAACAAAGCGACTCCAGGATGCGGCGGTCTGCCTTCGCACTGGGTTCCCGTCCCCCTCCTCATCGAGACGATGCAACTGGAACCTGCGTCCCCTCCTCACTCGCCCAGCCACACACACCAGCTCCATCACCTCCCCCTGTACGAACACCTTCAACCCCCCCTGGGCGTACAACAGGGGTCTGTCAGGGCCGCCTGTACGGAGATCCAACCGGCATTTAAGGAATTGGATGCAGGCCCAGGAATCAGGCCCTTCAACCCGTCGCTCCTGCTATCCCGCCTCCCCCCCCCCCCCCCCACTCCACCACAGGCAGGGAGACACCGGGAGACAGCACCCCCTCCCCTCACGGACTCACTCGCAGAATGGTCCGAGCAGCTGATCCCAGCACGGGCTGGCCACTCCCAGCGTCGCACGGCCAGGAGACAGACCGTTCGGCCCGTCCATAATCCCCAAGCCCGACTAGCCCCGTCCTTCCCTGTATCCGTCCCGATCCGTGTCCCCCCATCCAACTGTCTGGGGAGTGTGTGTGTGTGTGTGAGTGTGTGTGTGAGAGAATGTGTGAGTGAGTGTGAGTAAGTATATATGTTTGTGTGTGAGTGTGTGTGTGTTTGTGTGTGAGTGAGTGTGGATGTTTGTGTGTGAGTGTGTATGAATGTGTGTGATTGTGAATGTGTGCGAGTGAGTGTGAGTGGGTGTGGATGTTTGTGTGTGATTGTCTGTGTGTGAGTGTGTATGAATGTGTGTGATTGTGAATGTGTGCGAGTGAGTGTGAGTGGGTGTGAGTGTGTAAGTGTGAGAGTGTGTGTGTGTAAGTGTGAGAGTGTGTGTGATTGTGAGAGTGTGAGGTGAGTGTGTGTGTGTGTTTGTGTGTGAGTGAGTGTGTAATTGTGTGTGTGTGTGTGTGTTTGTGTGCGGGTGAGTGTGAGTGGGTGTGAGTGTGTTTGTGTGAGAGAGTGTGTGTGTGATTGTGAATGAGTGTGTGTGTGAGTGTGTGTAATTGTGAATGAGTGTGTGTGTAAGTGTGAGAGTGTGTGTGAGTGATTGTGAATGTGTGTGTGTGTGTGAGAGAGTGTTTGGGTGCGAGTGAGTGTGTGATTGTGAGTGGGTGTGAGTGTGTGTGTGTAAGTGTGTGTGTGATTGAGAGTGTGTGTGTGTGTGTGTGAGAGAATGTGTGAGTGTGTGTGAGTGTTTGTGTGCGGGTGAGTGTGTGTGAATGAGTGTGTGTGTGTGTGAGTGTGTGAGTGTGACAGGGACCAGGGGACAGGCCCTGTCTGACCACCCCCTGCTGGAGTAAGCCGTAAATACTGACCCAGAGCAACGTTCGGCAGCTGGAGGAGAGGGAGGCCTGTAACAGACAGAGAGAGAGAGAGAGAGAGAGAGACAGGTTATACCTCACTCCAGCTCCCCGGCTCATGTCCACGTTATCCACAACATCCCTCAGCACAGGACACAGCTCCTCAGCACACAGTCCCCCAGGCCCTCCACTCCCAGGGTATAGAGCTCAAGGCCTAGAGTATATCCACCTCCCTCCGACAGTGCGGCCCTCCCTCAGTACTGGGCACCGGGAGGGAGGGAGTGTGGGCCTGGATTATGGAGCTCAAGGCCTAGAGTATATCCACCTCCCTCCGACAGTGCGGCCCTCCCTCAGTATTGGGCACCTTACTGAAGTCCAGATAGATCACATCTACCGCTCTGCCCCTCATCAATCCTCTTTGTTACTTGCCCAAAAAAATCTCTATCAGGTTTGTGAGACATGATTTCCCAAACACAAAGCCACGCTGACAATCCCGAATCAGTCCTCCCCATTTCCCTCCAGACCCTCCCTCCGCCAGCAACGATGAGATGGACCTGGCTGTCACACCCTCTCCGTCAAGCACCACGCAAGGGCGCTAGACAAATTCAGGCGTGTTGCTGCGACCCTGGGAGGTGAGGGGGTGGGGGTGGGGGTGGCTTGCGGCCTCTGACCTTGAACGCCACCCCCACCCTCCCTACCTCCCCCGGCAGCTGGGTACTCACCCACCAGAAACCAGAGAGACCAACCCTCCATCACAAGTGGACTCGCGATCCTTCTGGGATCTTCCTGTTCCTCCTCTGACCCTGACCGCCCGTGAGGTGGGTGGGTGGGTGGGGGTGTGCGTGTGAGTTTGGAACGGCCAGGGGTCAGACCGAGGGAGGGAGCTGCTGGCTTTGACAGATCCTGTCAATGTTTGACCAGAGGGAGAGGTGAGTGAGCCAGAGCCCGCGAACACAGACCCCATCGATCGCCTGTCCATCCTGACCGACTGGATCCTCTCCCTCCCCACCCCCAGCTCAGATCCCAGCCTCCCAGCTATCCCCCAATCCTCTCTGTCTCTCTCTTTCACTCTCCCCCCTCTATCTCACTCACCCTCAGTGTCTCTCTCTCTCTCTCACACACACACACTCGCAATCTCTCTCTCTCAAACATACACGTAGTCTCTCTCTCTCTCTGTCACACATACATAGTCTCCCCCTCTATCTCTCTCACCCTTCTATACAGTCTCTCTCTCTCTCACACACACACACAGTTTCTCCCTCTGTCTCTCTCTTTCTCACATACATAGTCTCTCCCTCTCTATCTCCATTATACAGACTCTCTCTCTCCCTCTCTCTCTCTCTCTCTCTCACACACACACACACAGAGTCTCTCCCTCTCTGTATGTCTCTCTCTCACACACAATCTCCCTCTCTCTCCCTCTCTGTCCCATACACAATCTCCCTCTCTCTCCCTCTCTGTCCCATACACAATCTCCCTCTCTCTCTCTCACACACACACGCACACACACAGTCTCTCCCTCTCTGTCTCTCCCTCTCACACACACACATTCTCTCCATCTATGTCTATCTGTCTGTCTGTCTGTCTCATACACAGTCTCTCCCTCCCTCCCTCCCTGTCTGTCTGTCTCTCTCATACACAGTCTCTCCCTCCCTCCCTGTCTGTCTGTCTCTCTCATACACAGTCTCTCCCTCCCTGTCTGTCTCTCTCATACACAGTCTCTCCCTCCCTGTCTGTCTGTCTGTCTGTCTCTCTCTCATACACAGTCTCTCCCTCCCTCCCTCCCTCCCTGTCTGTCTCATACACAGTCTCTCCCTCCCTGTCTGTCTCTCTCTCATACACAGTCTCTCCCTCCCTCCCTGTCTGTCTCTCTCATACACAGTCTCTCCCTCCCACCCTGTCTGTCTCTCTCATACACAGTCTCTCCCTCCCTCCCTGTCTGTCTGTCTCATACACAGTCTCTCCCTCCCTCCCTGTCTGTCTCTCTCATACACAGTCTCTCCCCCTCCCTGTCTGTCTCTCTCATACACAGTCTCTCCCTCCCTCCCTGTCTGTCTCTCTCATACACAGTCTCTCCCTCCCTCCCTCCCTGTCTCTCTCATACACAGTCTCTCCCTCCCTCCCTCCCTGTCTGTCTCATACACAGTCTCTCCCTCCCTGTCTGTCTCTCTCTCATACACAGTCTCTCCCTCCCTCTCTGTCTCTCTCATACACAGTCTCTCCCTCCCTCCCTGTCTGTCTGTCTGTCTCTCTCTCATACACAGTCTCTCCCTCCCTCCCTCCCTCCCTGTCTGTCTCATACACAGTCTCTCCCTCCCTCCCTGTCTGTCTCATACACAGTCTCTCCCTCCCTGTCTGTCTCTCTCTCATACACAGTCTCTCCCTCCCTCCCTGTCTGTCTCTCTCATACACAGTCTCTCCCTCCCCCTCCCTGTCTGTCTGTCTCTCTCATACACAGTCTCTCCCTCCCTGTCTGTCTGTCTGTCTCTCTCATACACAGTCTCTCCCTCCCTCCCTGTCTGTCTCTCTCTCTCATACACAGTCTCTCCCTCCCTCCCTGTCTGTCTCTCTCATACACAGTCTCTCCCTCCCTGTCTGTCTGTCTCTCTCATACACAGTCTCTCCCTCCCTGTCTGTCTGTCTGTCTCTCTCATACACAGTCTCTCCCTCCCTCCCTCTCTGTCTGTCTCTCTCATACACAGTCTCTCCCTCCCTCCCTGTCTGTCTCTCTCTCATACACAGTCTCTCCCTCCCTTTCTGTCTGTCTCTCTCATACACAGTCTCTCCCTCCCTCTCTGTCTCTCTCTCATACACAGTCTCTCCCTCCCTGTCTGTCTGTCTGTCTGTCTCTCTCTCATACACAGTCTCTCCCTCCCTCCCTCCCTGTCTGTCTCATACACAGTCTCTCTCCCTCCCTGTCTGTCTCTCTCTCATACACAGTCTCTCCCTCCCTCCCTGTCTGTCTCTCTCATACACAGTCTCTCCCTCCCTCCCTGTCTGTCTCTCTCATACACAGTCTCCCCCTCCCTCCCTGTCTGTCTCTCTCATACACAGTCTCTCCCTCCCTCTCTGTCTGTCTGTCTCTCTCATACACAGTCTCTCCCTCCCTGTCTGTCTGTCTCATACACAGTCTCTCCCTCCCTCTCTGTCTGTCTGTCTCTCTCATACACAGTCTCTCCCTCCCTGTCTGTCTGTCTCATACACAGTCTCTCCCTCCCTCTCTGTCTGTCTCTCTCATACACAGTCTCTCCCTCCCTCCCTCCCTGTCTGTCTCTCTCATACACAGTCTCCCCCTCTCTGTTTCCTCTCTCTCTCTCTCTGTCATACACAGCATCTCTCTCCCTCCCTCTCTCTCTCTCTCTCTCCCCAATACACTGTCTCTCTCTCTCTCTCTCTCTCCCCAATACACTGTCTCTCTCTCTCTCTCTCTCTCACACACACAATCTTTCCCTCTTAATCTCTCTCTCACAATAGTCTCTCCCTTTCTCTCTCTCAAACACACACACAGACACACACAGACACACACACACACACAGACACACACACACACACACACACACAGTCTCTCTATCTGTCTCTCTCTCTCACACATATACAGTCTGTCTCTCTCTCTCGTTCTGTACCTCACTCCTATCTATCTCAGTCTACCTCTATCTCACAGTGCCACACTGTGACCTCCTGTTCTTTATCACTCTATCACCATCCTGGGGGTCCCCATTGAGAGAGAATCTAACCATCGCCCCCTTGACGTTCAATGGCATTACCGTCACTGAATCCCCCCTCCCTCCCCCCACTATCATCATCCTGGGGGTCCCCATTGAGAGAGAATCTAACCATCGCCCCCTTGACGTTCAATGGTGTTACCGTCACTGAATCCCCCTCCCTCCCCCCCCACTATCAACATCCTGGGGGTTCCCATTGAGAGAGAATCTAACCATCGCCCCCCTTGACGTTCAATGGTGTTACCGTCACTGAATCCCCCTCCCTCCCCCCACTATCACCATCCTGGGGGCTCCCATTGAGAGAGAATCTAACCATCGCCCCCTTGACGTTCAATGGTGCAATAAATTCTGTGTGTTATACTCCTGCTCCATAGCTTCCTGACGGTACGGTGGCTCAGTGGGTTAGCGCTGCTGCCTCACGGTACCCAGGGTCCCGGGTTCGATTCCGCCCTCAGGACGACTGTCCGTGTGGGAGTTTGCACATTGACCCGACCCGAGTCTGTGTGGGGTTCCTCCGGGTGCTCCAGTTCCCCCCACAGTCCAAAGATGTGCCCAGGGATGTGCGGGTTAGGGTGGGGGATTGACCGTGCTAAATTACCCATAGTGCCCCAGGGATATGCGGGTTAGGGTGGGGATTGACCGCGCTAAATTACCCATAGTGCCCCAGGGATGTGCGGGTTAGGATGGGGATTGGCCGTGCTAAATTACCCATAGTGCCCAGGGATGTGCAGGTTAGGGTGGGGGGATTGACCGCGCTAAATTACCCATAGTGCCCAGGGATGTGCGGGTTAGGGTGGGGGATTGGCCGTGCTAAATTACCCATAGTGCCCCAGGGATGTGCGGGTTAGGGTGGGGGATTGGCCGTGCTAAATTACCCATAGTGTCCAGGGATGTGCGG